>NW_027532411.1:3316416-3503244 GCF_008692635.1 Crocuta crocuta | reverse complement strand
ATTCTCAGCTACGTCTCTGTTGTATTTAGACAAGCAGCTTGTGGGAAAACTAAGAGTAAACCCCTCTTACAAAAAGTAGAAACTCCTGATAGAAATAATTTTTTAAATGCCTTTTAAATCACAAAATTGTAATGCTTGAAGGAACATCACAAATCTTTCAAACATAGGGGCTCCTGGGTGGCCCAGCCCCGTTAAGTGGCCGACTTTGGCTCAGATCATGATCTCACTGTTAGCGAGTTTAAGCCCTGCATCGGGCTCTGTGCTGATGGCTCAGAGCCTAGAGCCTGTTTCAGATTCTATGTCTATCCTCTCTCTGCCTTTCCTCTGCTTGTTCTGTCTCTCCTTCTCTAAAATAAATAAATGTTAAAAAAATTAAAAAAGAAAACAAATCTTTCAAACATAAATATCAAGAAACTTCTCTAGCAATAAGGTGAAACTGGTAGCTTTTTTATACACAATATGTAAGATCAAAAATGAATACATAAAAAAACATATGAACAATCATCACACAGTAGAAATGTAATCACAAAGCATATAGAAAATCATATGGGTGTTGGTAGGGAAAACACAAAGCATATAGAAAATCTTCATATGGGTATTGGTAAGGAGTGGGGTGTGTGTGCATATAAGAGCTCTCAGGCTCTGTTCACAGAAGGACAGGCTGGTGCTGCCACTCTGAAGACCCATATGGCATTACTGGTTTATATGCATATAACCCAAGATCCTGAGTGAATACTCCAAAGAAATTCTTACATAACATAGGAGCAATGAAGAGAATGTAGCAGCGAGTCAGAGGTAATCTGAATATCCATGAGCTGGAGCATGAATAATTAAAATATGACGCACACACCCTCAGAAATTTAGTATTTCAGTACCAGCTACAAATCAGGTTTTCACATAGCAACAGCACATATTGAGACAGGATACAAAACCATTTATGTAAATGAATAATATACGTACACAAAACAAATGATATTTTGCAATAATATATGCAATAAAAACAAAGCAACCGATTTTAAATTCATGATGATGGTAACCTATAATGGGAGGGGGTTAGGAACATGAAATAATGATAATAGTGATTAACTGGGAATAAATAATTTTAAAATAAGAGGGAGTCCAAATGGCCCATAGATGATAATGTTCCATAAACTAAGCAATGTGATCAACTCAAGCCTAATACAGGAGGTCCAAGAGAAAAAATTAAATGAAAAGAAAATGTTAAAACTTGCTAGTAATAAAATTGAGGTAAATTAAAACCATAGGTTGGGACACCTGGGTGGCTCAGTCAGTTAAGTGTCCAACCACCATGTCATGATCTCATGGCTTGTGAATTCAAGCCCTGCGTTGGGCTCTGTTCTGACACCTCAGAGCCTGGAGCCTGCTTCACATTCTGTGTCTCCCTCTCTCTGGCCCTCCCCAGCTCATGCTCTGTCTTACTCTCTCTCTCTCTCAAAATAAATAAACATTAAAAATATAATAAAAATAAAAATAGTTAAGAAAAAAATAGGGTAACTTTCTCATTTACCAAAATAATAAAATATGTATTTCACTTGAATCAGTAGCTCCATTTTTGTCATTATTCAGGATGATAAGCACAGCTATTTTACTTTAATTCTTAATTATAATCCAATACAGTTAAGCAAAAGAAAAAATTAAAAGTATAAAAATTAAAAAGAAGTAATATTTATTATTTCATTGTATATTTGAAAAACCTAAGAGAAACTGAATTTTTTTCATTTTTTGTAGGTTTTTTTTGATAATTAAAAAAACGAAAAATAATTATTTTAGAGAGAGCACAAGAGCATGAGCAGAGGGGAAGGAGAGAGGGAGAGAAGGATACAGAGAGGGAGAGAGAGAGAGAGAGAGAATCTTAAGCAGACTCCAGCTCAGCACAGAGCTTGACATGGATCTCAGTCCCACCACCCTGGGGATCATGATGAGCTGAAATCAAGAGTTGGACACTCAACCGACTGAGCCACCCAGGAGCCCTGGTAATTTTGTTATTACAAAGAACAAACAAAGTTTACAAGGAAACAGGGGGCACATTTCAAATCTACAAATTAGTAGCCGTTTAGTTAGAATCAACACTAGTTTGTGGGTATAAAGAAAAAAGATCCCATCCACAATGGAACAATGACAAAAACAAACACCATTAGTATTTAAGATCTAGATAAAGAAAACAGTAAGATTCTTCTGAGAGACAAAGAGAAGACTGGTCAAATGACAAGGCATGGCATGATCCTGGATGGAGAAAATCTTTGTCAACTCTTTCTAAATCAATCTATACGTGTAGTGTCATTTTACTAAATATACCAACGTGTTTATTTGAGAAACAAAGAGCTGGTTTCAAAGCCAATACAAATGAATAAATAAGAACATCCAGGTCAATTCGAAAAAGGAAGAGTATTGAGAAGGGACAACCCTTAATGTTAAAATATTGTATAAAGCAAAATAATTTGCAAAGATCATAGATCATAGATACATATATAGACACACCTGGGAAAGAGAAAATAACTAAAAAAGAAAATGGTTCCAGATGTACACAGGAATTCAGTATATGATAAGCATGGCTTCAAATCAGTGAGGAATGAAGGATTATTCAACAAATGGTACAGAATAACCAGATGGCCATCTAAAAGAAAAGATTAGTTGGATCAATGATATAATTATTTTTAAATTTTCATTTTATTATTCTTTTTATTTTTACTTATTTTTTAATGTTTATTTATATTTGAGAGAGAGATAGAGAGACAGTCGCAAGCTGGGGAGGGGCAGAGAGAGACGGAGACAGCATCTGAAGCAGGCTCTAGGCTCTGAGCTGTCAGCACAGAGGCTGATGTGGGGCTCAAATCCATGCACTGTGATATCATGACCTGAGCCCAAGTTAGACTCCTAACTGATGGAGCCACCCAGGTGCCCCCATCAATAATATAATTTAAGAATGAAATTTAAGAGTGCAAGAAAACATTGTAGTGATTTTTGCTAAATAGTCTCTAAGTGGCAAAAATCTTCCTAAACATGACATAAAAACCAGACATAATAAAACAAGTGTGAAAATTTGACAATGAAAAATTTTGGCATAGCAAAGCCCACAGTAGCTAAAGTCAAAATTCTCAAGGGCAAAGTGAGAAAACATTTGCCATTTGTCTTAGGAAGCAAGGACCCATTTCCCTAATATATAAAAAAATTCCCATAAACATTAAGAAAAATGTCAACAATTCAATAGAAAAATCAAAGGGATGTTTTGAGAAAAAATAATAGCCCTTACACATATGTAATTATGTTCAAACTTTTTAGAAGATAAATGCAAATACAAATTACAATGAGCTACCATTCCCACTCATCGTATTAGGAAATACTTTAAAAATGTGTTACTACATGGGTTGTCAATAATGTAGGGAACAGCCATTTTCCTACACTGCTGGTGGGAATGTAAATTTGTAATACCTCTAGGGAGGACAATTCATCAGTAGCTATCAAAATTACAATTGCAAATATTTTTGAGACAGAAATACCATATCTACACATTCCTCTACAAATATACTTGCACAAGTATATTCACTGTTGCCTTATTCCTAAAATCAAAAGATTGAAAACAACATCATTTCCAATCCTCCACTGAAAATGTTTTTTCTTTATTGCCTTCGGCATGGTAATAATGCTGATTTTCAAGTTAGTCTCTGAATTCCTGGGACCCTTTTGGATCTGTGTTTATTTCCCGTTGTTTTTATTAATTTTTTTTCAGCTTGTCACGTCTCCTCAAGTGCCTGTTGTTTGGTTGGTTGGTTTGGGTGGTTGGGACTTTCTATTTGTAAAATTGTTTCTAAAAATAATGCGAAGCATCTGCGGTTATATTCCAACAGGGTAGATTTACGTTTGCTTCCACCAAGAGCTATTAGCAATCTTGAATCATCTCAATCTAATTTCAGGAATTAGGAGGATGTGATCAGTCCCCATGAGGGCTTGTCACTTGGGGTTCATTTACTCCTCCGGTTCATCCCTTTGCAGTCTCAGCCCAAAGTTGAGGGGTCACCATGGAGTGTTCATAACTCCTTCTCTTCCCATGAGGTTGTCATGAAGTCCTCAGCATTTTTCTCATCCAGGTATAAACACCCTCAGAGACTGGGCACACTTACAGTCCTGGGTTTCCATTCCCCTCAGCTCCAACCACGTAATTCCTTACTCTCTTTTTAACCCTCACTATCTTCAGGTAGAATTTTTTTTTTAACGTTTAGCTAGCTTTTCTGGTTGTCCTAATGGTAATTTATTCCATATTATCTTGTATGATGACCAGGGACAAAATTCTAAAAAAACACAGATGTTCATCAATTTGTGTTCATCAATCAAATTATGGTACATTTATACAACAGAATAAATTATTGAATATTTATAGGTAGATAACATTATGGTTGAATAACAAAAATGTTAAGTCAATTATGGTACATTTATACAAATAGAATGCTATTTTTTTTTAATATTTTTATTTATTTCTGAGAGAGAGAGAGAGAGAGAAAGAGAAACAGCATGAGCAGGGGAGGGTCAGAGAAGGTGGGAGACACAGAATCTGAAACAGGCTCCAGACTCTGAGCTGGCTGTCAGCACAGAGCTTGATGCGGGGCTCGAACCCACAGATTGTGGGATCATGACCTGAGCTGAAGTCGGACGCTTTACTGACTGAGCCACCCAGGCGCCCCACAAATAGAATGCTATTTATCTACAGGGGCTTTTAGGTGCTGATATAGATGAATCTTCAAAATATATTGTTTAGTGAAAAAGCAAGGTACAGAACAGTGGATGTGGTATGCTATCCATTCGGTATAAAATACTCTAGAAGGATTCAAAATAATTGAATACTTAGATTGTTTGGGGCCTAGAAAAATGTATAGCCAAAGTGTGGAAGTGAGAAGACAATTCCTTATTGTTTTTATCATTTTATACATTTGAATGTTGAAACCAGGAACATATTATCTGCTTGATACAAAAGCAGATAAAATAAACTTTAAATGATAAAAATTGGGCAAAGCTATGTGCATGAACCTGTTTGTTGCTGCAGTATTTATAACAGCCAAAAATTACAGGCAACCTAAATGTTCGACTGCAAGAAAATAGTTATGTTAGATGCCACTGAGCGGATGTTCTGTAATGATATTAAAAATAAATATGGAAGTTCTATGGAAACATGGATACACTACCTTTCTATTGCTGCATGATAAGTGAACACAAACTCAGTGGCATGAAACCTCATTTACTCTCTCATGGTTGTACAGATCAGAATTCTCTCCTGGTAAAGCTGTGTTCTCTGTTCAAGGCTTCACAAGGTTGAAATCAAGTCGTCAGATGGGCTGAGTTCTCATCCTAGAATTCTGCCTACCTCAATGGAAAATGCATATCATTAATGAAAGAAAACAAGTCTTAAACATATGCAAAGACATTCAGTCTTACTAGTAAGAGAAATTACACTGAAGTACCCTTTTCATCAGTCAGGCAGAAAAAGTTTTCAAAATTTGGTAACATACTTGATTGGAAATGGTGTATAGAGACCATTGATTTCTTACAGTATCCTAACTTGTGTTAAAATAGTGTAAACAGAAATATACTGAAACTGTGATAACAACCAGGTAAAAATAGGTGCGTGCGTGTGTGTGTGTGTGTGTGAGAGAGAGAGAGAGGGAGAGAGAGAGAGAGAGAAATAAAAGAGAGGGCACGAAAATGTTAATAGTCACCTAAAAGAATTTTGTCATTTAACTTTTCATTAATTTTGAGATTTTTAAGCAAGGTTATTAATTTCTTCTATCATCAAAAGATATTTGTATTTAAAGAGAAAGAATAGTAACTTTTTCAGCCTCTTTTTACCACTGTGCACACAAAGAAGAGTAGATTTATTGCAGTGTTCTCGATCATTGCTGTTTGCTGGTGTTGCTGAGGTTAGGACAGAGTTCCCCAACCCTGGTCCTTAGGGCTATGCCATCCAATCTCTTGCTGGAAAACTCCAGGCATACGAGACTATGACAATTATGGAATACCTGTTACTTCCTGTGTGCTCACTGCTTGCTAGGTACATTTATGTGTAGTTAACCCTCATGACAATCCTATACAATAGGTATTATTTCAGAGTGTCACTGGGTTTTTAATTGTAGCTCTGCTCCAGAAAAACTGAGGGTCTTGGCAAGGATTCCATCCCTCAGTTTCCTCCTTTATAAAATGAGGTGAGCATCATAAGAGTTGTACCTAAAATGAGCCAGATACCATTGACACCTTGCCTGTATCCTCACACCACTTACTTTCACGCATGCTTAGTCAGCTTCCAACTGGCAGCGCCTTTGACTTGTTACCTGAGGTTTTCCTCTGACCAGGAATCCCCTTCAGTTCATAGGTGGAGAAAGTCTGGAAGCCTTCTACATTCCTCCAACAGCCCTTAATCAATGAATAACTGGGGAGTGCATGGATAGTCACTGAGCTACCTCAGCCCCTGGACAAAATGACTGAGGTGCTTGTTCTATTCAATTTCCCATTGTTCCACTTACCCTCAGAGTAATTCCCTTGACAATATACTCTTTCTTTCGTTTCTTTTTTTTTTTTTTTGTAGTAAGAACATTTAACATGAGATCTACCCTTTTAACAAATATTTTGAGTGTACAGTACAGTATTATTAACTATAGGCATGATGTTATAGAACAGATTTCTAGAATTTATTCATCTTCCATAACTGAAACTTTATACCCATTGAACAACTCTCCATTCCCCACTTCCCTAAAACCTTAGCAATCACCATTCTACTCTCTGCTTCCATGGGCTTGGCTATTTTAGATATCTCATATATGTAGAGTGATAAAGTATTTGTCCTTCTAGGACTGGCTCATTTCACTTAGCATAACATCCTCTAGGTACATCTGTGTTGTTGCATATTTCAGAATGCTCTTCTTTTTTAAGGCTGAATAATATTCCATTGTACATTACACCACATATTCTTTATTTATTCATTTGTCTGTGGACAATTGGGCTTTTCCGCATCTTGACTATTGTGACTAGTGCTGCAGTGAACATGACTTCAATCAAGGTGTTGATCAGGGCTGTGGTCTCATCTGAAGACTTGACTGGGAAAGAATCCACTTCCACACTCACAGTCTTGTTGCAAAAATTCAATTTGCCAGCAGTTATTGGACTGAGGGCCTGTGTATAGCTGGCTATTGGCTAGAAATGTTCCTCAATTCCTTGCCACATGCACCTTCCTACTTGGCAGTATGCAAATTGAGAAGGCAATAGAGAGAATCTGCTAGCAAGATGGAAGTAATAATTTTATGTAATCCAATTACAGAAGTAACACCCTATAATGGTTTCCTTAATGTAATGGTTAGAAGTCACTAGGTGAGCCCACATTCAATGGGAAGGGGTAAAATGAGGGTGTGACTGCCAGGAGGCAGGGACCATCGAAAGATATATTGCAATATACCTGTCGCACCAGTCAATTTTAGAACATTCTGAAAGGAAGGAAAGAAGCTAGCCCTTTCACAAAACATTCCTTTTTTGTTTCTTTGAGGTCTTCTTGCAATCTTAATAGGAGATCCCCCTCATGAAATTAGCTTTTACTTAAGCAAATATATTCCAAGAATGTGAGATGGCTCTAACCTTTTAACATGTTATGGGTAACAATAAGAAGTCAAAAAGGACATCAGAGTTATTCATGAATAGTTGAGTTGCAGAAAATTGGGAAAGTATATTCAATATTGGTGGACCAATCTGTATACTGGATATTGACAGACTTAAATTGACATAATGCATTGAACATATTCTTTAGTATACAGTAGAAACTCGATATGTATTTGGAAAGAAATCAAATAGATTTAAATGTATAGATTTCAATTATTTTTGCTGATATTGCTCATGCTTTAACTTTTACCAAAAGCCATTATGCTTCTGCTTACAAATTGCTGAAGAAGAACTTGTTCCTTAAAGTATAAATAAAATTCACTATAAAAATCAGAGTCCATGCTATCATTACTCACTCCTGACAGAGGTGTGCTTATAAAGTACAAAGGGCTGCCTTCTCTCTAATCTGAGGGGGTGTTCCAGCCCACCAAATGAAAAATAAAGCTACCTTCAACAGCAGCCAAGGAGTTAAGAAGCTGGGTATGAAATTGTGTCTCCCTCATTACCTGCAATGCATGGCTGAGATAATTTGAAGTAATGCCTGGAAATCCTCTACTAAAATAATCACAAGGTGGGTTGGGAGTTTATGCCTTTTGACCAGGTCCACAACCCACATCTGCCACAGAAAATTTTAATTGATATTATTCTAGGGAAGAATTCCTATGCTAGTATTAAATCTGAAAAAAAAAAAAATAAAAGCAATTCAACACTGCATTATTCATCTTTCCAGCATAAATGAAAATAGAATGGATTTAGAGTAAAAAACTACTTTTAAGCAGGAAGAAGGATTCTAAATAACCAGATAATCAACCACAAAGTTTGGGCCCAATATTATAAAAATGTATGTGACAAATGAATAAAAATGTTATTTCTTTTTATACATACATATATAACAACTACCCTCAAATCTTTGTAGGCTTTTTGAGGAGTTGTTGACTTTTTTTTAAGGTTTATTTATTTATTTTGAGAAAGAGAGAGAGTGGGGGAGAGACAGAAAGAGAGGGAGAGAGAGGCAGAATCCCAAGCAGGCTCTGCACCATCAGCACAGACACCAATGGAGGGTTCAAACTCATGAACCCTGAGATCATGACTCAAATGGAAGCCTGATGCTTAACCAACTGAGCCACACAGGCTCCCCTAAAAATGTTATTTCTAAATCACTTTTTCCATAGTACAAATAAGGCAAATGTTTTTTCTTTGTACTATCTATAATTCCAAAGCATTGTTTTTATCTTTTTATTCTTATTGTTAAAATATTTTAGAAAGACAGAGAGAGAGAGAGAGCACATGGGCAAGCACAAGTGAGGGAGGGACAGAGGGAAAGGGAGAGAGAATTCTAAGCAGGCTCCATGCTCAGCGCAGAGCCCAAAATGGAGCTCCATCCCATGACCATGAGATCATGACCTGAGCTGAAATCAAGAGTCTGATGCTTAACTGACTGACCCACCCAGGTGCCCCTGCTTACATTTTTATAAGATTGGAATACAAATGATCAGGAGTGCCAGGGAAGCATTGACTTCAGCTCAGGTCATGATCTCACAGTTTGTGGGTTCAAGCCCCACATCAGTCTCTGTGCTGATACCTCAGAGCCTGGAGCCTGCTTCAGATTCTCTCTCTCTCTCTCTCTCTCTCTCTCTCTGCCCCTCCCGGGCTGTGCTCACTCTCTGTCTCTCAAAAATAAATAAACATTAAATAAAGAAAAAAAAAATTATCAAGCCAATGAATATATATATATATTCTATATATATATATATATATATATATATATATGGAGAGAGACAGAGAGAGACAGAGATCATCTTACTGAAAGTTTTAACTAGTTCCATTATACATTCTGTATCTTTGTGACCTGTCTCCAACTTTGTCTTTATGTTTTTATTGTGGATTTCCAGGCAAAGTGGAGAACTGTAAGTGAACCTGAATCAAGAATATAATTATTCATATGTGTAGAATTTCTCTTCTTACAATTTATCAGAGAAGTTATCTTTGCCAATGAAGATAAGAAGCCCTTTACATTTTTTAAAATGTAAGAGAAAAGGCAAGGGGATTTGACATTTATTGGGCACCTACCATGTGCCAACCATTTTTTCCGTATATCCTTTCATTGAATGATCAGTCTGATGAAGTACTGTTATCCCAACATGATAAATGAGAAAACATAAACTGAGAAGCCATAGAAGAGAAGAAAATGAACATTTGTTGAGCAAGTGAATACTAACATGAGGTGTACTCTATTTTTATACACTCATTTAAATTTTACATATGCATCCCCATGTTATAAAATTAGGCTCAGAGTTATTAAATAATTTACACAATATCATACACTTAGTAAAAAGTTGAACTAGAACCTGAGTGGATCTGATTCCTCATATTTTTCCCAATTATATCAAAATACTCCAGCATAAAATCCTTTAAATGTAGCTGCTAGCAGAGGCACTGAAGATTTTAGATGACTTCCTCCTTATGAGGGAAAGGTTGCTATTTATAAAACTGTTGTGTTCTCCATCAGGGAAAGGCACCTGGGACCACTTTCAGAATTAAATTCATCTATAATTAAATAAATAAAATCAATAAGAGTAAATATTAGAGGCATCTTTCTTGGCTCAATTGGACATTACAGTACAGGTACAGTCCCCAAATCTACTCTATTATAATTATTTTGCCTTCCTTTTTCTTCCTACTAAAATTGTTGAACATTTATTCCTTCATTATAATTTGTTTTTAACTCACCCCTCTCCTGCTCTTGATTAAGAGTTCGTTGGGGTCAGATACCTTGATATATATATCCTAGGCATCTAATACTGGCACTCATCAGGTGCTCAATAAAAATCAAAGGAATGACTCATTGAATAAACAAATGAATTAATTAATAAACAAACATGAAGCAACAGGATACCAAGCCAAACTCATTACCTAGCTCTAGTAAACTTTGGAATAGTCTACAATATGGCACTCACATTGAAGGTGATATCATACCTCCAGGCTGCTTCAAGTTGTAGAGTTAGCCTGGCAAGTACTTAGCCAGGATTCAGCTTACTTGAGTCATACCCACCTCCATCCCACCACCATTCAAGATGCTCCAATCTCAATCTCCAGTCACTGAGAGACTACAGTCCCTAACCCTGTGGTTCTCTAGGGCATACCTCTCCAACTTCTCCTCATTCCTCTATTCCAAGTATATAATTTTATTTTGATGTTTGCAAAAATGTTAAATGTAGGCTTTCCTTTTGCTCAGTAGAATCCTTACAGGTAATGGGATAGAGGTTAAGAGCATATAAGGTCAGACTAAATAGATTCAAGCCTAACTATCATTTATTTATTAGCATGTGACCTTCAAAAAGCAGTATCTAAGTTTCTGCTTTTCATGCGTAGATGGAGATAATACAAGTACCTAACTCAGAGGATTACTGTAGAAATTATATGAGATTATAAACCAAATGCAGTGAGGATGGCTCCTGATGTGTTATTGTTTTAATAAACAGAATGAGAATAAGAAAGTTTCTTTTTTATTTAGCTGTCTGGTTTATAAGTACTTATGAATTGAAACCAAGAGAAAAGAGAAATCCCCTTTATCTTCCTAAAAAAAAAGTATTAATTGTGTAGTCTAGTTGCAAGGACAGGAATATCTATGGATTGGACCACCTTTAAATCTTATGCCCATCCTTACAATGAGGCTGAGTGCTTTGGTTGTTGACCTAGGTGTTGGGACTTCCTCAAGGGTCTAGAGTGGATGAGAGGGTGGGAAGGGGAGTACTTTCTTAACCAAACCACATGGACAGAGTGAGATGGAGACACTCACTAAAGGAAAACCAGAGCAGAAAGAGCTTTAAAAGCTGCTCTGCATCCCTATAGGACTAAACTAACCAGGAGTAACCAACGTAGGATGACATTACTAACCAAGAGAAATGAAACCCTCAAATACCTGTTTTCTCATATTTAAAACTAAAATATTAAGATGAAAAAGAGAGACAGTCCAACTCAAGGCCTATTCTGATTTAGTTTCATTGGCCCCACAAAGGAATTATTGCCATAAAGGTCTAAGCAGTGTCAGTGCAATGGACATATCCAGATATCCAAGTAGATTAATAAGGCTTTTCTTTAGTGGCCAATTTAGCTAAGAGAGAATTTCCTTTTAAGGACTCTTTCTAGCCTCTCCCATAAATTACCGAGGAGCTTACTTCAAAGTTCTACTTTGCCTATAGAGTCACAGCCTTGAAAGGCATAGCTCCCCAAATTCAAGCTAATCCTTGCCCCTAAAGAAAGTAGGCAAATAAAAGGATCAATTTCCTTCTCTATGTGTCAGTTCTTATTATATTTAAAATTTTTTTTAAATGTTTTTATTTATTTTTGAGAGAGAGAGAGAGAGAGAGACAGAGTGCAAGCGGGGGAGGGGCAGAGAGAGAGGGAGACACAGACTCGGAAACAGGCTCCAGGCTCGGAGCCAACAACAGAGAGCTGGATGCAGGGCTCAAACCTGTGAACCATGAGATCATGACCTGAGCTGAAGTTGGATGCTCAACTGATTGAGCTACCCAGGGGCCCTGGTTCTTATTATATTTTAATATGAGCACATGTATTCCCTTGTTGGAGTAAAGAATTAAGTAACAGTAACAAAATTCAGAGAGACATAAATTGCCAACTTACACTTCCTAGTGTAGCTTTGCTACAGAAGCTTCTGTAAAAGTCATATAGATGCCAAAGTCTATAGTACCTAAATCAGCCCATTTGTCAGTCTGAGAGTGATTTACCCATGAGTGGTGGTAATGGTAGTGTGTATGTGTGGCAGTGTACCTGTATTTGTGTTTCTCTTATTCTGTCCCCTCACATTTCTCCTCATAAGAAATTTCTTCTCTCTATGGTCCTCTACCACTCAAGCCATCAAACATGGAGGAATGAACACAATGGCTAGACAATGTAACTTTGTTTCTTCAATAGAATATCAGATATACAAGCAATTTTGAAATATGTTCATGTGAAAAGAAAAATAAGCAAATGTAGAAGGTAATTATGGAGGTCACAGAAAGTTTCTTTTCCCCCTTTGTTTTTAAATGAAACATTCGTTTTCTGGTTACAAAGTAGAAGAAAATTCTGAGAAAATATTGGGATGACCATTAAAACAGGATATGAAATATGAAAATCTCAAGTAATAAATAATGAACACAAATAAACGGTCTGCCAGTTTGTCAACCCTGAAGCCAAGCATTATAGTCCAGGATTTAAAATGAATAAAGAGATCATAGAAAATGATACTGAGCCACACATACAAAAAAATCTCACTTAATTCTATTGTGTTCTTAAAACATCGATATTTGTGTGGGTAGTGCATACACTGAAACATTATTTTTACTTAGTACCACCAAATTTGGAGGAGTTTAGCACGAGAAAGAAAACCTGGAACCAATTAGAGATGTTCCCAGTTCTGGCTTGAGCCTGTTTTCCCTGGAGGTTCTACAAGCCTACAGCCAACATTACTTCTATCAAATAAAACAATGGTTTTGCTAAATGAAAATATCACTGGATATTGCAGAATACCTTTGGAAAAGTGTCTTATGAAAACATATCTAAATCATTTTACTTGACAGGGCAGCTCCATTATTAAAAGTGTATCTGTATTTTTCAACAAATCTTGATTCATATTGGTGGCTTCCTTCCTAGTTCCAAAAGAGAATACTATCACCATGTGCTTACTATAGTAGAAAGGCTCTTATCATTGTATTATAAGCAACCTGCTTTCTTAAAATCTGATCTTATTTCTTTCTTAAAGTCTAACTTAATATAACAAATATAATATGTATATANTGTAGTTATTTATTTCTGAGAGAGAGAGAGACAGTGTGAGCAGGGGAGGGTCAGAGAGAGAGGGAGACACAGAATCTGAAACAGGTTCCAGGCTCTGAGCTGTCAGCACAGAGCCCGACCTGGGGCTCAAACCCACCAACCGTGAGAGCATGACCTGAACCGAAGTTGGACGCGTAACCAACTGACCCACCCAAGCACCCCTATGTAGTTATAATATATTAAAATATATATCATATAATTATCTATATATACATGCTTAATTATACCACTATGGGATAGACTGGAAATAGTTTGAAAAAGAGTTCCCACTGAAATTTAATTCAGGTCATGGATTAGACATTGCAGTTTTAGTAATTCCCCAATCACCAGTATCCCATTCACAAAGCCTATTGCTTATAAATCTGCCTCAGTTATCATCTTCTCTGAAGAGACTTCCATGCCCAAACTCTTTACCACCAGAAAGATAGAGCTGCTTTAAAAAATGCCACTAATATTTTGTGTAACGAAGCAAAATGTCAGTGAATGTACAATCAGATATTTGCGGTCTTGTGCAGCCATCTTGTACCAATTATTATGATTATACTTGTCACACTGCACTGTACTATTTTATTTAATGCCAGTCTACACAGTGGGACTCTGACTTATCTGGGCGTAAAGCCACGTTCTACTGCATTTTTGCATCCAGGGGCAGATACCCTGAACCAGGCCCCCATTAATGCACTTATCTCTCAGCTGCTGGGAGTCTCAGCTGCTGATGGCCCACAGCAAAGTTTCCCCCGAGGATTCTCTTTGGCCAACAGGAGCCCAGAAATGCCCAAGAGGCGAGCCCTCTCATAGAATGACTGGATGATTGAAGGGTACATGGCCCAACCTCTTGAATCAAGGTGGGAGGAGTCTTTGGTGTTTTTCATGCCCAGCAGCTCCCCTGGAGATCAAGGCTTGAGTCCGATGATCCCCCATACCTGCATAGCTTTCTCCCCTGCCCAGATCTGCTTCCTTCATTTCCTTCCAGGCTTCTCCTGGAAACACCTCATCAGCTAATCACTCACACAAAAACCCCCAGGTCAGACTGTGCTTTTAGGAAATCTGACCTGAGACAGCCCTAAGTGCACACTGATTTCTGTGACAAAGGGTCTTTTTCTCTCATTAAACTCTGAGATCTGTAAGAACAGAAAAGATGACTTATTCATCTCTTCATATCCAGTACCTAATTCAGTGCTGATAATAAACACTCAAAAAATTTTATAAAATTGAATTAATATGTAAGTATATTTACCTCATTCCTCATTCTCTTCTTGGATTGAATAGATAAATCCTAGGAAAAGAGAGACATGGGTTTAAGGATTATCGTTGCCATTATCATTTAATACCAACCTTTTACTAAGACCTAATGAATATGGATTGTCAGGAGAAGTAGTAAGCTCTCAAGTGGGGGAAGGGGGTAAAGATACCCCTCCCCCAATTCTATCCTATAGTAATATACATAATTAAACAGTGGTACCTCATAAATTGAATAGATTCATTAACAGTAGCTAATGGCCATACATCAAACTGAATTTTCTTTTGTTTTCTTTTTCAGCTTCCCATGAGAATATTCTTCCATTCCTCACTTTCATCTTACTCCCATATTAAATCAGCATTAGGCTGGTAAAGCCGACCATAAGAAATAAGGATTTTCTCAGTTGCATTTTCTCAATGCCATCACAATATATCACCTGAGATTAAAACAAATATGGGGCTTTCGTCTCTACTGTATCTCTTGGAAATGGTCCTATTTCTCTTCACTAGTGGAAGACAGATCAGACTTTACCAAATGAGTTAGCAAGGTCATCCAGAAGGACAAGAACTCCAACATTAATCAAAAACATGTACATATATCTAAATTAATCTGAAGGCACAAGTTTCTCCATCAGTGTTTCTGCCTGGGCCTGTGTCTTACTAAAGTGTTTCACTAAAGTGGCAGAATTTCCAAGAGCAGAAAATAGAACGATACACTCAACGTTGTAATTATAATTCCTGTTACTAACGGATCGCCTCAAAGTCTGGCCAAGAAAGCATAAAAATAATTGACTCTTCACAAATAAATTTTGTTTTGAGGTAGACATAGCTTTCTGATGAGAAAAGGCTCATTAGGTTTCTATTACTCAAACTTGTGTCCACTAGACAAGAGCCAATTCTTAACACAATGACAAAAAAATGACTCAAATACCATCCCTAAGCAGATTCATTGTTTGGGAACATTGGTATTTGGTCAGCTACTCTGCACACCTCCAGCCATCAAATGTATCTCAATGACAGAGCTATGAACAAAACACATGAGTTGAGGTGAGGCAGGGGAGAAGTGAGAAAAGCAAGGGAATTCTAAAGAAAATTGGTCTTCAATATGAATCAGCTGCCATTTCACCCAAGTGTGGGGCTGGATATGTTATGTTGTCTCATCTACTCTTTAATATAATCCTGATAGGGTTGTATTTTTATCTTCATTTTATAAGTGATAAAAGTTGGCTTTACAGAGACCAGATAGCTTTTACCAGTCACATGGCTACTAAGTAGCTCAGCTGGAATTCAAACCAGAGACTATCTGTTCCAAAGCTCATCATCTTTTGACTTTATCACTCTTTATCAGGTAGGTAGTATTCACGAAGTGTTTATTTTTCATGGAGCTCTTAAATATCGACATCTCTGTGACATGGGGGAAAAACACTTTTGTGCACTCTTTCTTTATGACACCAGTACTTACAATACTATCACCCTTTTGATATATGACCTACTAACAAAAAACTAGTGCAAGATTTGTTCTAAGACTAGGTGCATTCTTCTTTAAAGTTCTCAAAATGAATTAGTAAAATGTGATGGATGCTTCCAGAGCATGCTAAAGCTTTAGAATATGCCAGCAAATGAAGACAAATGCAGGCAATACTGGGTACCCCCAATTTGTGGACAAATGCCCATAGCATGTTCATAACTCCTTGGCCTCCAAAGCCCTGGGGAAGTTCCAAAATGATACTTGATCTCCTGAGTCAGAAAGGGACTGAGTCTGGGTTCTATTCTAGATGGAGATGGGGAGAGATCTGGGCTGCCATCCTCTGTTCCCTTTGTGAAGTGGTGTGTGAAGTACCTGTTATGAGTGAAGGATGTGAGACAAAGATGAGGTAACTTAGAAATTTTAGGCAGAGGTTAAATGGGCTTTGATTCACTGTCTTGAGGAATGAGAGAAAGGACTGACAGGTGACAGGATGACTAGAATGCATGCTCCATGAGATCAAGGAATTTTTCTACCTTGTATCTCCTTGCTGTTTGCACATAGCAGATCTCAGTATATATTTGTGGAAGGAGCAACTTTGGAAGGAATTTTTTATGTTTATTTATTTTTGAGAGAAAGAGAGACAGAGCATGAGCAGGGGAGGGGCAGAGAGAGAGGAGACACAGAATCTGAAGCAGACTCCAGGCTCTGAGCTGGATGTGGGGCTCGAACTCACAAACAGTGAGATCAGGAACTGAGCCAAAGTTGGATGGTTAATGGACTGAGCCACCCAGGTGCCCTGGAAGAAATTCTTGAATTGATTTTATACGTGGCAGTATCCACAATATAATTTTAGAAATAAATTAAATTCTATTAATAGCATTTCAATGAAATTGGCAACATCTCATGCCATATCATCTCTCTCTCTCTCATGTTCCTTTTAATACCAACCAGAGAGTTTTTGGGCAGTTGAGGTCTGGACAAAATGACTGTCAAGGGTCACCAATCAATGACCTTGATTCACTATCAAGGGTAAATTAGAGGTGTGAACATTAGCATGATGATTGCCTGTATAAATGCTGGTTACAAGTCGCCTTCTCAGGCTTTGCCTTGGTGATGGTGAAGAGGTTTGTGAGTGTTGTGAAAGACTGTATGTAGATGCGTCTGAGGCCCTTCAGGAACCCAGCTAGCCACTCTGCAGGTTCTGGCCTGACATTTACACACCTTCTTCTCTAAAGGCCAATGTTTCTCAGATGCTGCGTCTGAACTATTTCTTTTCCTTGTTCTAGAGCTTAGTGCTCTGTGTTTTCTCCTTTTCGTTGAGGAGTTTCTAGCAAGACTCCAGAGGGTTGTCTTATTTTCCCTCCAACAGCTGCCCCAAAGTTTTAGAGCTCTGTTTTGCAGGAGATTCTTAACTTCTCTAGGAAGTTACAATACTCACCTGGCCTAGAGATGTTACACTGTGGTGATTTTCAGACTCAAAGTCTACCTTCTGCCTGCTCCCCATCTCATCAACCTCCTGACCTTATTAACACTCCCTTAAGGCATCATCTACTGTGTGTTCAGCTCCTGCTTCTGCCAGTGACAGTAGGAAGAGGGGGGGACAGCAATGTGGTGTATCAGTCAAGTTTAAGCTTTCGAATTGTATTTGCAAACTTGACAAAGTACTTTATAATCTCTATATAAAAACCAAGTTTAAAGCAAAGACTTATTAAATCTGTATAAAATATACAAATGAGTAAATTATTGCTAATGGAATGACTTTCTATTCTCATCTTCAAATATGAATCACAACAAATTCCTTTTATTTTATTTTATTTTTTTCTTTTCAATTTTTTAATTTAAATTCTGGTTACTTAACATATAGTGCAATACTGGTTTAAGGAGTAGAATTCAGTGATTCATCACTTACATACAACACCCAGTGCTCATCAAAAGTCCCTCCTAAGACCCATCACCCATTTAGCTCATCACCCACCCACGTCTCTCTATCAACCCTCAGTTTGTTCTGTATCTTTAAATCTCTTATGGTTTATTTCCCTCTCTCTTTTTTTCTCCTTCCCATATGTTCATCTGTTGTGTTTCTTAAATTCCACATATAAATGAAATCATATGGTATTTGTCTTTCTGGGGCTAACTTATTTCACTTAGCAAAATACACTCTAGCTCCGTCCATGTCACAGCAAATGGTAAGATTTTATTATTTTAGATGGCTGAGTAATATTTCATTATATGTATTTATATATCACATCTTCATTTTTTAATTATATGAAAAATATTATTTCACATCTTCTTTATCCATTCATCAGTTGATGGACAGTTGGGCTCAGTCTCAAGAAGCATGAGATCATGACCTGAGTCGAAATCAAGAGATGTGCATTTGACCAACTCAGCCATATAGGCACCTCCTTTTATTTTAATGTTTATTTTATTTGGGGTCTTCTGGAGTTCCGTACAAATTTCAGGATTGTTTGTCCTAGTTCTGTGAAAGATGCTGGTGGCATTTTGATAGGGATTATATTAAATGTGTAGATTGCTTTGGGTAGTATAGACAATTTAACAATGTTTGTTCTTCTAATCCATGAGTATGGAATGCTTCTTCATTTCTTTGTATCCTCTTCAATTTCTTTCATAATTGTTCTATAGTTTTCAGAGTACAGATCCTTTACCTCTTTGGTTAGGTTTATTCCCAGGATCTTACTGTTTTTGGTGCAATTGCAAATGGGATCAGTCCCTTTTCTGCTGCTTCACCACTGGTGTACAGAAATGCAACAGATTTCTGTATGTTGATTTTATATCTTACGACTTTGCTGAATTCATGTAGTTAGATCTAGCAATTTTTGGTGGAGTTTTTTGGGTTTTCTACATGCAGTTTCATGTCATCTGCAAATAAATTACTTTCATTTCAAACAATACATTCCTCTTTTGCAATACCCAGGATACCTCACTAATCCATTTCAGGTTTTCAGTATAGTACAGATCTGACTATATTTGTAAACAAAAGACTTAGCTGCAAGAGAAATGAAGAAAAAAGCTAGGCCTGTAGTTTGGAGTTACATTCAAAAATCATTAAACTGGAATTCATTTTAAACAAGTTTCTGCAAGGTAGTTGGGTTGAGTGTGATCACTGGTTCTGGGAACCCATTATGAAACAAATAAAAGTTAAACATTGCCCTGGAAAGAGACAGTGAGTTGAATTCATTTATCTATTGAACAGCATATAGGGCCCAATTTTGGCAAGGAGAGTAGGATATCTGGGGAGAGGATGTCATCCCAAGGATGTAGGTGAGAACACGATGTTAAGAACAGTAAAAGGTACAGAGACGGAATTTTACAGAATTATTCAGAGTGTGGCAGATTTATATTATGTCAGTTTAGCTCAGCTGGAACTGAGTTTCACAAAATTTCTTTGCCTGCATAGTTCCTGGTTGGCATGAAGTAAGTATCAGACACACTCTTTTTGCATGCAGAAGGTGAAAGCAGGCAATGAGACTCCTGGTGGCTTATGCACAATGTTGCTTGTCGCTGGCTTCCCACCTTGGGGCAGCATCCCCTCCTCTAGTTCCTGTACCTCCTGCCTCATTTGGCTTCTCTGGCTCCTGGTCTAGATGCAGATTTACGTCAATAATGAAGGGCACTAGCTTCCTCTGCAGGATACCCCATTATCCATGTGGCAAGAGTAAAGGCAGGAAGAGACCGTCATGGATTTTAAAAGCCTGCCTCATGGGCTCCAGTCAGCTCAGTTTTGCAGGTTCCTATTTGTGCTCCCTTCCCTTCATATCTGACTCCTTCTCAACTGCCTGCCTTGTGGATTTCCACCAGATCCAGAAGGAAACATCTCATATAATATCCCAACTGTGTAAGGCCAAGCCACCATTATAGATCCCTTATTTATCATGTATATTTTGGAGGTTTTGTGTTTCTCTGGTCACACTCTGACTAAACACTGGGTGACATTATTAGAATGGGGAAAATTAGGATGATCATCTGTAATTTCTCAGAAGAAAGGCAATGACTTTGACTAAGCTCTTGTTGGTGTAAAGTTCTCCAGGATGCTCAACAAAGGTAAACCCATGCTATTTAAGACCTTCAGTGTCTTCATAGAACTTTATACATGTTATTCAAGTTGTTAATCACACACTTTTAGATCATACGCAATAGTTTATATTTATGTATATTTATGGGTAACATTTCAAATATATTCAGTGTTTGACATTATCTAGGTGATACCGCCATTCTTAGTAGCCGATGTTCAATATTTAAGATTTTGCTTTGTATACCACTTTTGATGTGTATTTTTATCTGTGACCTGATTTCTTTCTCAAAATAATTCTGAGAGCTCAGAAAAGAGCCAGTAAGGAGTTGGGGTTTGGCATGTAAGAAGAGGTCAAACATTTCCAAAGCCCATGCTGTCACATTTGCACTTTATAATTTCAATTAATTTTCACAAAACCTTTATGGTTAGTTTCTTACTCTTATTTTGAAGTTGAGGACTGAGAATCAGAGAATAAAGTGTCTTGTTCAACATCTCACACCTAACAAAAAATTCCTTTTCCTTAAAAGTGAGTGAAACCATAACCATGCCAATGGAAAAATTGGAATAACCTTTAGAACAAGAAAACTCTGAGGTTCTATGCACTAAGAAAAGTAGGAAGATAAGAATCAACCAGAACTATATAATGAGGATTCAGTATCTGACATGTGAGCACAGCAACAACAACAAAAAAAAGTGATAAAAATTTTCATCTCTTGATAATACAAGCTTTGCCAGTAGTAAACTATATACAGTATATTTAATACATCTGAAAGATGTTGCATGTGTAATATGTAAATTGAATAAAATGGAAAAAAATGCCAAAGCAAGTGTCAAACACTAGACCACAAAACTTCCAAGTATCATCTAATGACTAGGGAGGAAGTATGTATTTTAATGAAAAAAATCCCCAACGTATAACACCTAGAATTTTCATTTCAGTAATTGTCCCTTTAATATTGAGACCCTTTGTCTATTCCAGAGGGGTAATAACAGGTAGAATTTTACCTGAAATCCCCTTAAGTTTCCAGTTCTCATGGTCACTTCCTCCTCAAATTTCTTTCTGTTCTAATCAATGGCACAATCTCAGTGAAAGTTTGAACAAAAGAAGCCATTTCCCAATGGTTGTAAAAACAAATGGAACATGAGGGGAAGTTACACTTTACACTGAAGTAGAGTCACAGAATTTTAGTGGCATTGAAGATTGATTCCCTATCTTTTCCAAGTGACTTAACTGAAAATCAGAGTTTATGAATTAAATTCAAAAGTGAGTTCAGGTTTATGGATGCACTAAACTTGCGCAATTTTGTGAGGAACTTAGAAAAAAATCACAAATATAAAATTACATATAGGATTTTGGGTGTGGCTTATGAAAATGAGGGTTTAACATTCTTTTTTTTTACTTTTTTTTTTTTTTTGAGAGAGAGAGAGAGAGAGACAGCTTGAGCAGGGAAGGGTCAGAGAGAGACGGAGACACAGAATCCGAAGCAGCCTCCAGGTTCTGAGCTGTCAGCACAGAGCCCGACACCAGGCTCGAACCCACGAACCGTGAGATCATGGCCTGAGCCGATGTCACACGCTTAACCGACTGAGCCACCCAGGTGCCCCAGGGTTTAACATTCCAACCAGACCTGAATAAGGTAAAATCCAACTTGAAAAAGCAAAAGCAGCGTAAAGTGTTGAACAAGCCAGTCCCAGGAAGCGCACAGAAGCAGAGGGGCATTGGGACCAACTGGAGCCAGAGACGTGAACCTCACTGGGATTGTTTCTGTCTCTGCTTCTCTCTGCAGGTTGGCCTTATTCCCTCTCACTGTAAACCAGCACTCTTCAGAAGCAGGAAAACATGGCTACTGATAGTTCTTAAGTTACACAGCATAGAGTTTCAACCACTGAGATGCCGAAAGGCTCTCTGGGCCAAATCAAATCCTAGAGAAGGACCTTAGTTGATCTACTTGGGTCCAGGTGAACTGCTATCAGTGGAGTTGAGTCTTATAAAAACAAGGGGGCAACCACGGACACATGCTCAGCATAGAAAAGAAGAATCTGTGCCAAGAAGAATCTGGAAAGACAAAACAACCCTCCATAAATTATCTGCGTGATGCTGAATAGCTAATAGGAGGTATATCCAGAATCATAAACTAAGGGTTCATTTCTAGAATAATTTTTTTCTCTGAATGTTAGAGCAGATACTAAAAAAAAAAAATTAATTTTCCTGGCTCAGAATTTTTGTTTCCTTGGCATAGAAAATTATCAGAACACACAAACCAAAATAAGACCCAACATAAAACAATTTTTAATTTTTTTGTTAGAAGGCAATTTAGAGTTCCTCTGAATGACCATTATACACATCAATTCTCTTTAGGGACTTATTAAGAAAACAGGACATTTGGGTTAAGCATGTATTATCTATTAACTTATATTAGAAACTTTCTTTTTACTGCTATTCTGATGTAATTTGTTTACTTATTATCTCTTTATCATAGATACAGAATAGATGAAAAAGTGTTCATTGGTTTGCTCTGTGACAAATGAAAGATTACTGCACAGTGCTTTGATATGTAAATAGCATAACTACACGTTTATTAAAGCCACATTTTTTAGAACAAATAGCATATTGCTAAACATTACAGACCAAAAAGTTCCTGCATAAGGAAGTCGCTATTGATTTATACTTCCTACTTAAGTAATTCTCTATCGATTTACATTTCTTTGCCCAAAACAGAGTGCCTCAATCATTGGAAAAATTAAAAGGAGGGGAATTGAAAATGGGAAATTTTGACACAACATATTATAATAGAAAGAAAACCCCAGGCCTTTCCTTTTCTTTCTTTAACTCAGCTTTAGCAGCATCTTTTTATTTTAATTGTTGAATTAATAAATTTCCATTGTTCTTGATTAGCTCTGAGTATTCCTCTCCACTTGGAAATATGACATATGTTGAAGGCAATCCTGGAAAAGATTTATAGTAGTGCCAAACTATGCCACTGTGCTTGAGATGAGAAAGATGGAGCTTGAAAATAAGTAATGGACCTCAGTGTTCAGCTCTTTCCTACCAGTGAGACTTTCTCTGGATTAGACTCAGCTTTGCAGCCTGGTGAGGCATGGCCAAGTCTACATCTGTTGTACTGTGTGCAGCTAGGCAAGGGCAAAGAGTCTCAATTCAGAAGCTGGAGAAAAGAGTAGGAAACTAAAACCAAGGGTAGCAGACGCCACACCAATCTGAAGGTGTATGAGTTATCTTCTAGATGAGTAAGAGAACAACACCTATTCATACACATAAATCAAATCCTGTCCAGCAGGCTCAGGGCGTTGGGTTCTTTCCACAGAAGCACAGGACAGGACACACGAGGAGAATGGATGATGGTGTGATACCTCACACTGATGTGCCATCGAGCAATGGTAAACAAGGTGTCCAGGAAACATTGAGAGGGGCTGACAGAACCGTGAGCCAGTCAGAAACCAGAACTGAGTTCCTACTACTGGTAAATTCTATTGGAATATGATGGGGAGCCAATTTAAAAGCAAAGCCACAAATGCACAAGTTTGCCAGACTCTTTAAAATGCAATTATAATCACTGATCAAGGTACGGGTTTAACATAGAAAACCTGGAGAAGATTCCTGATCACATTTGAACATTTTAAATTTCACCTACCTACACATTACCTAGCATTAGCTTCAGGATGTTGTCTTTAAAAAAAAAAAGCCTTTGTTTCCCCTCTCACACTTAGAAGAATATGTTGTTTTTTATTTGTGCATATTGTATCTATGTTTTTTTTCTTGAATTGCTCCATTGCCTTTTCTGATATCATATTAAGTGATCATGATTTAGAATAATGTGACAGACGTGTTCAGTGTGGCAGAAAGTCTCCATTTTTCACTCCAAGTTTACTTTCCACCTATCTCAGCCTTAACCTGTGCCTAGGAAGAATGACCTCCACCAGTTGGGTCTCCTGAGCTCCCTTGCCCTCTGGTTTCTAGTTGAGTTTGGCCAATAAGAAGAAGAGACATGAGGGGCACCTGGGTGGTTCAGTCGGTTAAGCATCCAACTTTGGCTCAGCTCAAGATCTCACAGTTGGTGAATTTGAGCCCCATGTTGGGCTTGCTGTTATCAGCCCGTCAGCGCAGAGTCTGCTTTGGATCTTCTGTCCCCCTCTCTGCCCCTCCCCAACGTGTGCTCTCCCAAGAATAAATAAATATTTACAAAAAAAAAAGCAGCAGCAGCAGCACAGACATAATACCAGATCATGAGAGAAGAGAAAGGTTGGGGTATTCTACTCCTACTCTTTTCCAGCTAGACAGTGGCTTAGCAGGGATTGTGTTCCCCCTGAGTGAGCATCTCAGACGGCCTCTGTCAGGTGGCTGCAGCTCTCTCCAGATTCCGGAGGAGTCTCTTTGACCTTGTTTGTGTCAGCTTGGTGGTAGGAGTAGCTTCCTGTCACTGCTAGTCTTAGAGGGCTTTCCCATCCTTTTTGAGTCACTTAACTTTGCAACACCTTGGTACAGAGACACTTTATTACATTTTTTTAAATTATTCTTATATATGTAACGTCTCCTTTTCTTCTAGAACTCTGATTAATACAGTTAGCAAAGAAATATCATTTACAGGGTACCTGGGTGGCTCAGGTGTTTGAGCATCTGACCTCTTGATCTTGGGTTGGGTCATCATCCCAGGGTCATGGGATGAAACCCGCATAGGGGCTATGCTGAGTGTGGAGCCTGCTTGAGAGTCCCTCTCCCTTTACCCCTCTTCCACTTGCACGTGCTCTAGCTCTCTCAAATAAATAAATAAAATTTTGAAAAAGAAGTATCATTAACTACAATACCCAATCTGAAGAAGCATTAATCTATTACAAGCAAAGTCAATGCAAAGTATAAGGACAGTAGTCCCACAGATGAGAGGGAATATTTCCAGAAAGCAGGATGGTGTAGTGGAGCAGTACCTGGTTTTTCATACCAGGATTCAAATTCTGGTTCTGTTTCTTGATAGATCCATGAACTAGAACAAATCTTATAGTTTCTCAAAATCTGTTTATTTCTAATAATAATATCTCTCATAAAGTTGTTGCTAAGATTCAACAAGATAATTTGGTTTAATCTCATAGCATGACATTGGCATTAAAACTGATAGCCTGGCAGCTCTGATGGTAGCACGGTTTTAAAATGATGCTTCCAGGGATAAAATATCAACCGAGAGGTATAATCTGAACAATTTAAGGATGACTTATAGTGTCCTCTGCTAAGAACCATCCATAGCGCTACTTTATGTAGTTTATAAACTGCTAAAAAGATTAATATGCCATATCCTGGATTATTACTTTATCATGTAGTCTCAAATCCAATAAGATTCCAGCCTTGAAATATCTCCTTCCTCCATGCTCAAAAGATACAGCCCAGAGGTGGAGATGATAAAGATGCTGGCAATGGTGATGGTAACTCTTACTGAGATTCACTCTTACTGAGACTAACTACATGGTAGCACCCACTATTCTAAGAATTTGATACATTTTAAATCTTTCAATCCTCATAACAGATAACATATATCATTATGCTCTCATTTTACAGATAGAACAATCGAGGCAAAGATGAAATAACTTGCCCATGGTCACATCTAGTAACTGACAGAAGGGAAGTTTGAACCCTGGGGCCAAGGCTCTAACACCCACGTGCTAATGCACCCAGCTATACTGCCTCATCCTGCAATTCTCACCCCATTTTTTGATGCTATGGACATCTGGGTTCCATCTTCAGGAATACAAGCATTTAACTTAGAATTATAACACTGCTGACAAATTTTTGTCAAGCAAGCACTTTACTGAGCAAATATCATTAGGCCAGTTTAATTTATTATTGAATTTTCTATTCAGCACAGTTAAAACATTTTTATGTTTACTCTATTGAAATTATATTCATCAGGATCATTTTTCTGTAAACTGTACACTGAACATCTGATTTATTGGTCAGTCATTTTGTCCATATAAAATGTGACTGATTATAGCTCCTACCCAGAGTACTTTTCTTTTATGGTTATTATAATAGAGCTTCAACAAACCCACAGTTAATTTACATGAATTCAATCAGCTTGGCCAAAAATTAAAATAAATCTAAGAGTTTCTGTGATTTCCCAAATCCACCCCCAAGGGATTTTCAAACATTAAAAGGTTTCATATGTGGTGAAGCTAGAACTGAGTAGTGATTGCTCCAAGAAGAAATTAAGGAATTAACTTGGGGTGGGAGGAGGAGGGTGTTGATGAGAAGGAGCTTATTAACATAATCTCAAAATATCTCCCTACAAATCACCATTTACAAAAGCTATAATTTGCTATACGGTAGAGAAACAAACAGCACCCCAACCAACTGATAGAAATTAGCATCATGAATATAGGACAGGCGTGATGTGCCTACAGGTGGGATAGCCTAAGAAGGACATGCATCATTTAATTTAGCAATCTTGCCAAAAAATACATAACCAGAATCACATTATGGGGAAACACTAGGTAAACCACCTTCAAAGGCAGTCTGTAAAACCATTGGCCTTTATTCTTCAAAATTGTCAAGGTCAGGAAAGACAAAATAGGGTAAGGAGCCATTCCAAGTTAAATAAGAATGATAACAATATGTGATCATAGTCTAGCTTCTGGAGAAAAACTGCCATGAATGACATAATTGGGATAATTGACAAAACTGGAAAGGGACTTGGGACGCCTGGGAGGCTCAGTCGGTTAAGCGTCGGACTTCGGCTCAGGTCATGATCTCGTGGTTTGTGAGCTTAAGCCCCACACTGGGCTCTGCGCTGACCACGTGGAGCCTATTGGGATCCTCTCTTTTCCTCTCTCTCTGTCCCTTCCATGCTCTCTCTCTCTCAAAATGAAGAAAATAAAAACATTTTGAAAAACTGGAAATGGACTATACATTATATAAATAATAAGCATAGCCATGTTAAATTTCCTAAATTTGATAGCTAGACTGTGGTTATGGAAGAAAATACTCTTGTTCTTGAGAAATATACAAAGAAGTATTAAGCGACAAAAATTCATGATGTATTCAATCTAATTTCAGACAGGTCTGCAAAAACTGTGTGTGTGTGTGTATGTGTGTGTACATGCATGCTCACACGTGTGCGTGCACATACACACACATGCAGTGAGAGAATTAAAAAGCAAATGTGGCAAAATAGTAAAAATTAGTGAATCTGTAGAAAGGGCATACAGATACTCTTCGTAATTTCATGAAACTTATCTCTAAATCAGAAATTATTCCCAAATAAATCTTTAAAAAAAAGAATTACTTTAAAGTCTTAAGAAACACTGACCAAAACTGGATGCACTGTTAAAATTGAATGTAGAGCATAACGATAATGCTAGAACTGGTAATTTGGAATTTTCACAAAATTGTGGAAGTGTTGCAAAATACTTGAATTATTTACCTGCTGATTACGGTCTTTCCATGAAATTGCATATTGTATATATTATCCAGTTGTACATACATATTACTGTACAGGGCTATTTACCAAAAATGTGTGTACTCTATATTTGTAGGCAATTTAGAGATTTTCCAGGGTCGTTTTTACTATTCTTGATTTTCAACTCATTTTAGAACTTAAAACCAGTTCTTAGAAGGTGTTAACTCAATGCATTTCTAGAAAGTCCACTTTTTCAAGGTCAGGTTTTGCAGGTCTAAATATTTAAGGATGCAGCTTATCCCTGCATTTAGGGGTCTGGGTGCTGGACAGTCTCCTTTTCCTCTTCACATCTGTATCTCGCCCTTTGCCACCCTGCCCTGAATCTAGGGGGCTGCGCTCAGAGCTTCTACACACCCTGGTTTCCAGTTGAATGTAAACGTGGAGAGCCGTCAGCAGGAGACCAGCGACGGAGGGCCAAGTGACACTTACTGCATCCCCAAGGCTTGCCCTGACCTGGCCAGTAAAGGCTGCATTTTCCTACTCTAGAGGCCATAGCCCCCACTGGCCAGCTTTTGTTCTGGTTTTCAGTAACAGCCCTGTCAAATGCTGGGTCCCCAAAAATATTACCAAAATTATCTGTTGATAAAGTAAAGCTGAGTTAGTTGCTTCTCACAGGAAGGCAGATCACTACCTTGACAGTCTTAGCAGCAACTTGCAGGGGGAAGAGCAAAGTCAGGATATATATGTTGTCTTGAAGGTCTGGTTCAAGGTAGCTTTTTCAGTGGGAGTGCTTGCCTACGACTGGGCAAAGCTCATGATACAATAGTTTAGGATTGGTGGATATAGCAAGAGAGGGTTTCCAGGTGAGTTAAAAAATAAACAACTGCTTGATAAGCTTGGTTGAGCTATCTGTTATCCTGAGTAGTGGATATTTACTCAAATGGGGATACGTTAAGCAGTATAGTATTGAGATGAATGGACATTCAGAAAGTTCCTAAAATAAGCGCTGAAGTTATTTGAAACGTCATCTTCCTGGGCATGAGTTGCCTGAAATAGCAAAGTCACGTCAATGTAGACCGTACACCCCGTGGGTGTAGGTGGTTTCCGTTCTCAGCTCCTGTCCTTTTAGGACTAGGGACGCAACAGCTCTCCACTGTGAGTAGCTGCAGGATCCTTTGCCCAGTGGTTGGTTTTCCTTTCCTGCCTACACCCTTGTCAATAATCTATTAAACCTTTTGCAATTACTCTATCTGAATGTGTGCCGGAGGCCGCGCCGGCTCCGACAGGTCCAGGGGTCCCTGAAGGATGGATGGTGTCGGCGAAAGAGAGTGAAAGAGCCCCGAGATCCTTTCTGATCACCAGGCAGGCATCTCTATCCTGTCGGTTTTGGTGTCTTTATTTATAGGTTAAATGATAACATGACATCAGAAAAAGGAATTTTTACAATGGGTAGCTCTTTGGGATAAGATGCTTTGGAAAGTGTACAGAAGCAGGTTTTACAGAAATATTCTTGCAGAACTATTGCAATTATAGTGAGGTTAAGTAAATCTTATAACTAGAGAATTAGGGTATTCTTAGTAAAAGACAGGATACATATTTGTTCTAAGTTAATAACGTTAAGGTTAGGTCATAGGTTAAGTGTATAGATGGGCTAAGAGTCATTCTGTCTGACTCTCAAATGTATGTGTTTGAGTTGGTTAATAAGTTGTTTGTGGAAACCTATTTGATGCTGAATGTGTGAACACCATGGAGGCCCTAAATGTGTCAGCCTTTTGTTTGTGGGTAATGCTTTAGCTACTCTTATCTATCCTCATCCTAGCCACCTGTAAGGGAGGGTGTTTGCAGAAAGTAGGCCTTGGGGAAGGGACTGCCATACGTCACCAATTAAAAGGTGTAAGTATTAACTTAAGTTCTGCCCTTATCTGTACCTTAACTCTAAATTAGGCTCTTTGTCTCGGGGCCAGGCTCAGTTGTAATTCTTGTGTTCTTAACCCCCTAAGTCTTGGATCTGCAAGGCCCTCAGGAAGAGCCTTTTGACAATCATCCGTAGAGCTTTCATCTAAAATCTCTCTTGTAAAGGCAGGACTATGCTTTTCCTTATGAGGTATCTGTGTTCAGAATATGGGTCTGATATGGAATATTGTGAGGCCTGGTCAATACCAGCACAACATGAGCCAGGAGTAGCAGGAGATACCAGTTTTCATTTCTCATGGCAGTAGCTGTGCAAACACTGCCATTTCCTTGCTGCGACTGCCATCCATAGAGGCCGGTGCGGCTCCTGGCAAATGTGCCATCTGTTTTGCATTTGTACTCTAACTGATAATTACGAGTTAGGTAAACATTTATTCATTTGTATATTTTATTAACTCAGCGACTCACAAAGATGTGCTCTATTGCCCAGTATTAATCAGGTGTGTTGCTAGTCCAAATCAGTATCATTGTGTATGGTTTGTTCACTGAAGGTGCAGTAAAATGTAAATTGTAAAGTCAAAGACCCTGCTTTGTTCCTGGATCTACTTGAGCCTGCCTACAGAAATGGTCTCGTTGACCTTTTGCACTCATCTTAACAGAGGCCAGGAGATACTTACACTGCTCTGGCCAAATACTGGGAATTTAGTACCTGCAGGTCCTAGCCATGCCCTTCTGCTCTGGTTTTGAAAACTGTACTTCATTCTGTTTCTCTCTGGGTCTCCATCTCCGTTATGATAAACTACACACTGACTCAAAACTGCTTTATTCTTGGCAGTCCTAGCTGCCAGAAACTGGAGACTTGACCATAGTTCCAAATGCAAGGGTGGCTACCAGCTGACTGCCTTGCCTGTTGCCTATGAGGAATTTAGCACCAGTCCATGCATTCCTCTTGCAAACCACTTCCTGGGGGAAGGGTATATATTTGTTTTAAACCCCCAATGCCACTGCCTACCCACATTACTTACCCTACTGCTAACCTCCTTGGTAGGGTATCTGTCCCCTAAGTATCTAACAGAGAAAATGGAAACAAGGGTTGTATGCCAACTTCCCCCATAATACACTCACAAAAGCTTGAAAGAAACTAAATCTTTAAAAGAAACAAAGCAAAGAATATAAATGCATGTCTAAATACATTTCCTGAATATATGGAAACTCTCTGCTCCTTCTCCTCCCTAGGAAGATCACCGTCATCTTTAATATACACACCTTGCAAATGTCCGGAAGCGCTGCATTGAATTATTTAGTATGATTTAGCATGGCTATTTGCTCTGTGCTAAACCTGTTTGGAATGAAATGAAGGAAAGGACATAAGACAGACACAGAGGAACACAGTCAGAGTTGCTAATCATAGGTAAATCACACTAGGTTTCATTCATCATTCTTTGCTTTCACGTCAGGAACTATTTTAACTTAGTTGTAATATGCACAATATGTTTATTTCAAGGAAATACAAAAACTCATATAATACATATCTCAGTACTTACAGAAATAAAAGTGAACTCTACACAAAAGCCTGTGTCACATGCAATTGCACTGACACTTTAAAAAAAGAGGGATAGTGTTTTCCTAAAGGACATGTTATGAATAACCAGTGTATGAGGAGGAAATATGAAATCTCCCTTCGGATTTCATATTGGACTCTACTCTAAGACAGCCAAGAAACTGTAAAACTAAAGTCATTTCAGGGACTTTGTGGGCCTCTCATGTAATGCATTACAAGGGGACAGTCTTCCTGCCGAGAATATGCATAATTTGTATCACATAAATTCCACACTATACAACCTAATATAGTGATTAAAAGCTTTGACTGTCAAGTTAAACAAATCTGGGTTTGAATGCTAGCTCAGTGGCTCTGAGAGCTTCTGCAAATTACTTTTATTTCATTAAACATTGGTTACTTCAACTAAAAATGGAGATAATGTTAGCACCTACTCATAAGGTAATTAAAATACTTAAATGAAATAATGCACAAAAAACCCCGAAAGCATGGTGTCTCACACATAGTAAACACTTGGCAACAGTGTGTCATTCACGTTGTTGTTTTAATATTGAACTGTACTAGGGTATGGCCAGTTTTCACATTTAACCCTACTATCTCCTTTTGGATGAAACTTAATAAATAACACTTTGCTAACTTCTCCCTCCCTGTACCACCAGTTGATAACATCCAACGGCCCATTAGGGATTTTTCGTGTGGGAGTAACACTTGCACATCAAAGTTGCTATGTCTGAAGTCAAACTTATCATCGTCCACCTAAAAGGAGTCCTCCTGATTTACCAACTGCTGTCAAACTGGAAAAATCCCTTTATTCTCAAAGATAGTGAGAGTCATAAATTTTATCTGATTCAATTAAAGGCTAAGAAAATTGGAAAACAGAACCTTGTATACATAGATAATCTGGATATCACCAATAGTCATTGTATTTATAGCATGACTGTAATCGCTAAAATGATAAGAAAAAAATGAAAAGGTTTTGAAAAGGTCAATCCAATTTGGAAACTTTTTTTTATCAAATTAAAATTTAAAACTCTTATTAATTTTTCCCAGGTCTCATAGTTATAAAAACAATGAAAATTCTTTATTTCTATAGTACCTGAAAGTTTACCAATATTTTTCGCATATATTAACTCTTCAAGTAGGGCTATTATTCTTGTTTTACATTTAATAACACAGAGATGATACTTCAGATTGGACTATGAGGAAATCCAAAGCCACTGATAATGTGGCAGGAGCCGACCTAAGGGAGGGACCGGCGATGCAGCTCTTCAAAAGAAGAACATTACAGGGAGAGCGAGCAGCAGGTGCAAAGGCCCTGAGACAGGAACATGGTTACTGTAGTGAGGGACTAGCAAGGTGGACCATGGGGCTGGAACAGAGATAGGCAGGAGCCCTATAATATAGGGGCTTGTAGGCAGTGAGAAAAGCGTTGACATCTTTACTGTGAACATCACCCAAAAGCTCTTTACTGCTAAGTGAAAGTTCTGGGGCATGACTTTGAGTCTTCCAATTCAAAATGTGAGATGGTGACCCACAAAAAGGGCTTTCAGGTAGTAGATAAGATCCTGGATGGCATCTTTAATTACCGTCATGAAACTCCACCATTTTATGTCCTCTACCACACCAGCATCCAACTTATCTAGAATCTGTCTGGTTCAAACTCGCCTATGAAACCAGCTCACATTCTCAGACATTTCTCTTTTCTCTCCTTTTGCTCAAATCTGTTCATGAGAACATAAGGGCCAAGAGGGCGGTCGCAGAAAAGATGATCCTTCTTGTGTTTTCTGCTTCAGCTACTTCTTCAAATTTAATTTTAACCCACACTCTGTCACACTTTCTAGTTGTGACATAAGACAAGTCATGTTAACTTCTTTGTTTTTCTCTTTCTGCAAAAATAAAGATTCTGATTCTATTGGTATTTTCAAAAGTTGCTTTAGCCCATAAAAATGAGGTAATGAATGTATACTGTTTTGGTCTCTCTTCCAGAAGGATGATATGTCAGCCAGTATTCATTAAGCAATTCTATGTTCCCAGCCTGTGCAAGGCTCCATGGAGCATAAAAAGAAGTAAATGCCTGAGCCCTGACTATAGAGAACTCAAAATTCTCTTCAGGAAAAGAAGAAGTCTCTATAGGAAACAACTAGAGCCTAAAGGTCTTAAAATTAAGAGAGGGATTTTGCCACATCTCTTAGGCTCTACTGCTTAATGGGGCCATTGAATTCAGTTGGCATCTGACTGGCCTTAGGCTTCTTTGAATTAATAGGAAGCTTTGGTCCTTACATCCCCCTTCAAGGTGTATAAGCTCTTTGTTGAAAAAAAAAATCATATTGGGCCTTACAAATAGAAAAAGATGTCAAGGTCATTTAGTCTTTTCAAGGAGATCAGGAACATAATGCATTTATGTTCTGTTCAGCAGGGCAGACTGAGTGGCTGTTTTCTAGTGATTTCTGAGAAGACCCCCGTACCCACCACCACCGTTAACTTTTCTCACTGGCCCAACCTATATTGCCTATAATTTCTACTTTTTGAGTCACTTTTCTGGAATAAATATATTCTGCAGTTAGAATGCTAGCAAGTTACTCAGAAGAACTAACCCATTAACTGATTATCATGGATTAATATATCATTTCATACCAAGGAGAAAGGCCTTAGGAGACTATAAGTATGAAAGGTTTTGGAAAAAGAAGTAATGTTTGAGAGAACTGGAATAAAGAAACCCAAGATCAGAGACCCTGAGACTTTCATGAGCCAAGATAAAAATACCTATCATCTGGGTACAGTGCTCAGAAGAGAAAAGGAATGTGAAGGGCAGATAAGAGCACTTAAGACTAACTCAGGCAACTCCCCAGTGTGGTCTGGGTTGCTCTGGTGTTCTAGACTGAGACTGGACAGCTTAAGTGAACTTGGAGATACCCTGCTTCAATTCCTCCACTTCAAGAAAACACCGCCTGGGACATTTGAGTGACTTATTCAACTCAATTCAGTAAGTAAGTGACAGAGTGAAAATTAGAAATCTAGATTCCTGACTCCCCACCTGTTTTGCAAAGTTAAAAAAAAAAAGTGGCAAGTGGCTCTCAAGATTAGGATCTTTGGTTAGGGTTTTTCCAGATCCTATTTTCAAGGATTTCAGTCTCTGAATTAAAGGTTCTTTTATTTTGGCTATTCTGAATGTTTATTCAAGAAAAAGCTATTAGACAGGGCTTAAACTGGGATTAGCATGCAAAGAAACTTAAATCCTTGGTAGAACATTTCTGGAAATTCAGAAGTAGAAAAGTTCTCCTGGATCAGAGGTTGGTGCAATATGCAGGCACATTTCCTCTTTTCTTCCCACACTCGCATCTTAAAAATAATACCAGACAGTACTAGACATCAAAGACAGCCAGCTGAGACAGGAGGAAGTGACTGTTCAAACAGGGAGGGATTCAGCAAGGTAAGTCCCTAACAAATAAGCCCTGGTGATAAATGACACAAAGCCATCACCCAACTAATCAACGTCTCCAAAAAGATATAGAACTAGCCCACAAACACCAACATGCCTGATAATGTTGGTAATTGATTCAATTTTGTACACAGATAGTGTTTGATAAAAACAGCTAAAAAATAAAACATTTCCTAGCTTTTTTTTTTCAGCTAAAGGGAAGACATCATGGTACAATGAAAAGAAACTAATGTTTTAATTGCATAGATATGCTTTTTTATTCCTGGTTCCAGGATACAAGAAAGAGTATCATAAAGAGAAGTGTGAGAGGGAAGATATGAATTTTATTTGTTTTGCATATCTATTCGGTATCTGTATCGTTTAGAGACCATACTGGACTCTGGTGAAAGTCAATGTTAAGGAGTTAAGAAGACTCGGGCTCAATACTCTTTATTGACCACATGACCAGGAGCAAGCTATTAATCTTACTTCTCTTAAAACAGTAATAATTAAAACCAATTTATACAATTGTCATGAAGACTGACATTGAAAAAAAAATCACATGTAAAGCACCTAGCATAATGCCTAGCATAAAGTAAGCATTTGACAAAAATATATTCCCTGTCCTTTAGGTGCCCTCTAAGGAAAAGCAATTCTCTATATAAAGTAATTTAAGAAGAATTTGCCAACATATTCTAGCCCTCAAATATTTTGTCAATCATTTAAAATTTGGGTTATTTACACTCAAAGATTTCTTGGCGCTTGAAAATACCACCAAGATGGGGCACCTGGGTGGCTCAGTCGGTTAAACCTCTGACTTCGGCTCAGGTCACGATCTCACAGTTCATGGGTTCGAGCCCCTGGTCGGGCTCTGTGCTGACAGCTAGCTCAGAGCCTGGAGCCTATTTCGGATTCTGTGTCTCCCTCTCTCTGACCCTCCACTGCTCTCTCTCTCTCAGAAATAAATTAAAAAAAAAATTTAAAAATGTAAAAAAAAAAAAAAAAAAGAAAATACCACCAAGACTTTAAGATAAAAAATTTGGAAGGCATTCAATTTTAGAGCAGTGAAATAAAAATGTTGAATTCCTATGTGGGAACAGGTATTATAAGCAAAGTCTAAGATAAACAGCAGACTGGAAGAAAATATTTGCAATGCAAGAGTTAGTAGTCCTATTTTTGTTAAGAGTTCCTATTAATCAAAAATACAAATGTCAATGGGAAAATGGTCAAAATATTTGAATAGAGAACTTACCAAAACTCTACAAATTGTCACTAGGCATATTAAAAAAAATGCTCAGCTCTATTAATAAGAAAAGAAATACAAGATACAAAATAAAACAAAGAGATATTATTTTGCTTATCAGATTATCAAAATTAAATAGATCAATAATATGCAGATCAGCAGGCTTAAAAGTCAAAGGGAAGATAATATTTTTAGAGGAAAATATGGTATTACCTATAAAAGATTTAGATGCTTATACTCCTTGACCCAGAAATACACTAGAAAAAGAATTATGGGCATAACCAATATAAGTGTAAATAGTGCACTATTATTTGAAATATCCAAATCACTGGGAACGGCTACAAGTAACAGTAAAATATTTCTAAGTGGCTGAAATATATGAAAGTTTTATTATCTCATGTGCCAAAAGGCATGAAAGATTATCCTGAGTGTTGGTTAATTGATTCGTTCAGGGATGTCATGAAGAACAATGGTTACTACCATCTTTTCCCTCTACTTGGCATGTAAACTTTGTTCTCACAATAACTGTACTTGTAAACATACAGAGCCACAAATCCGGGCTTCATACGAACACGGAACAAAAGATGAACAGTCATCCTTTTGTAACCTATGGAAATGTCTTTCTAAGAAACTTTGTGTTTAGACATCCTCTTATTTCCCTTTGGCCACAATCATATCACATATCCATTTCTAAGCAAATGCCTAGCTAGCAAAGAGAATGTGATTCCCTTACTTGGTTTAAGAAAGAACACGCATCCTAGCCTTTAAGTATGTGACCAAAACTACATATGGGACCTCCTTTAAAGGAACAGGACAAACAATGGCAGGGAAATATTCTATACTTTGATTGAAAAAACTGGATACACAATTAGTTACCTCTGTTGAGTAGGATTGAGAGGTAAATAAGTCAGAACAGGATTGTTGTGATAACAAACAGACTCTGAATTTCAAAAAGTTAATGCGATAACAATATAGGGTTCCTTTCATTCAGGTCATAGTCTTTTTAAGTTGCCTGGCTCTCCTTGACAGCTCACCTTCCAAGTGTCATAGGGATCTAGATTTCTTCTAACTTGTAGTTCTACTTGATCTCAAACAGATCACTGCCAAAATTATTGCAAAAATTAAAGAGAGTATAAAGCCTCCACGGGGATTTCAGAGCCAGCCTTGGGAGTGGGTTACATTACTTCTACTAACACCCCATTGGCCAGAATACATGGTCCTTCCCCTGATTGCAAGAGAGGCTGGGGAAGGTAGTTTGTGTTCTCAGAAAAGGAAAGCAAAATTCCAGTTGTGTTATATAAAGATTTGTCTCCATCAGAGGGGATTTTTTTAAAAAACGATTTTTTGGTAACTATGGAAAATAGTATAGAGGTTCTTCAAAAAATAAAAATAGAACTAACCTATGATCCAGTAATTGCACTACTAGGTATTTACCCAAAGAATATGAAGACACTAATTCAAAAGTATACATGCACCCCTATGTTTATTGCAGGATTATTTACAATGGCCAAAATACAGAAGCAGCCTAAGTGTCCAGTGACAGATGAATAGCTAGAGAGAGAGAAAGACAGAGAGAAAGTAGAATATTATTCAGCCATAAAAAATGAAATCTTCCCATTTGCAGCAACATGGACGGAGCTAAAGAATATTATGCTAAGAGAAATAAGTCAGTCAGAGAGAGACAAATACCATATGATCCCACTCATACGTGGAATTTAAGAAACAAAACAAATAAGCAAAAGAAGAAAGAGAGAGAGAGAAACAAACCAAGAAACAGACTCTTAAGTATAGACAACAAACTGATGGTTATCAGACAAGAGGTGGGGGGGAAGGGTGAAATAGGTGATAGGCATTAAGGAGTACACTTATCATGATGAAAAAATTAAAACCAATTAAAATAAACTGGTTAAGATGGTAAATTTTATGTTATGTATATTTTACCACAATAAAAACAACCCCCTAAAAAAGACTTTTCTTCTTTACTTTATACATTTATCCTAAGTATACAGAAAGTTATGTATAAATTAGAACAGTTATGTATAGAGAGGTGGGGGGAAGAGGCCCCGGTCATGCCTGATAAGTAATTTTGCTTGGTTCTGATAATATTTAATTCCATTTTCCTTGTATGAAATTCNGAGAGAGAGAGAGAAACAGCATGATCAGGGGAGGGGCAGAGAGAGAGGAAGACACAGAATCTGAAGCAGGCTCTAGGCTCTGAACTGTCAGCATAGATCCTGATGTGGAGCTTGAACCCACAAACTGTGAGATCATGACCTGAGCCAAAGTTGGACGCTTAACCCACTGAGCCACCCAAGTATCCCTAAAGTTATATTCTTTCATTTGGCAAACATCTAGAGGGCTTAATACCATGCACCAGTTCTAGGTATATACTAGTTGAAGTTCTAGGGGTATACTAGTATCTTGAATGTTTGCCTGAAAACTTCATTATAATAACATTAATATTTCCTGTGTTAGGTTAACCATAATTCATTTGAATTGCTGGTTGTTGCTGTTACCGTTTCACACTATTATTAATAATTCTGCAATTTTTTTTTTTATTCATCATGGGGACTTTGATACAGAAGAAAATTCTAGTGGAGAGTCTATAGGTTATGGATTCACCTTCAAGCATGCTAAAAGGTCAAGGATTCAAAATCTTGGAGGTAAAGAAAGTCAGGGCATTCTAGACAGAAATCTCAGGAACACACAGGGAGACATGGGAATTGGCCTCACTGCTTTTTTGAGATACTATTTCTTTGTATTTTTGTTCACTTCTCTTTTTTATTTTGTTTCTTATTGTGGCAAAATACATAACATAAAAGTTACTATTGTAGCCATTTTTGAGTGTTCAATTCAGTGGCATTAAGAATATTTACAACATTGTACAGTTGTCACCACTATTTATTTACAGAAATTTTCATCACCCTACACAGAAACCCCGTATTCATTAAGCAATCATTCCCCATTTCCCTCTTCCCTCAGCCTTTCGTAACTACACTAATCTGTTTTGTATCTTTGCAGATTTTGCCTTTTCTGGATATTTCATATAAAAGCAATCATACAATACGTGGCCTTTTGTGTCTCGCTTTTTAGATGATTTAGCATGAGTCAGTTATGTGATCATCTGCGAGTTTATCTGAAACTAGTCCTATTGAGCAAAGGGACTTTTCAAAACCATTAATTTTTCTCTACACAAAGAAGAAGTCATAGAGTAGTTGGAAGAGGTAAACATATAAACAGGAAATTATAATAACATATGGTAAATGCAATGACAGAAATTTTCATGGAGTGTTTGGTAGGAATGCAATTATCCCAAACTGGGTAGCTTCAAAGGCATTTTATAGAGGTGACACCAAGTTTTTGTATTAATAGATTAAGAAATGTTAATAAAGCAAAGTGGTCTTAGGAAAAGAAGGAAAGCGATGTGAGATATGTATATGTATATATGTGTATGTGTGTATATGTATATATATATATATGTGTGTGTGTGTATATACGCATGTGCGTGTATATTGAAAAGGACACCTTAAAATGCTTGAAGCAAAATGGCAGCTGAGCAGTCTGCTAAGTAAACTGTAACTCAGAGGCAAGGCCATGGAACATTCTGGGTTAGGAGGATTGCCACTGGAAGAATTCACGGTAGCAAACCTCCAAGCCATCAGCACAATCTCTAGGGCCAGTCTTTCACTCAGATCAGGTCTCATCTCTCTCAAAATCTTCAGTCACGCATTAATTCACAAACATTTTAATACTTGAGTCTTCATTGGCTCATAATCATCTTTATTCACATTTTATTTCTGGCTGCCGCAAACAGATATTATCTGAACAGGCATAGGCACATGGGAGAGACTGCATTGAATCCTAATGGAGTATCACTATCTCTTACGGGCAATGTAAAATCAAGCAATGAAAAAGACGGTGGGGTAGAAATCTCTTCTTTTTATGAAAATAAATAAATAATGAATGAATTAAATAAATAAATAAATAAATAAATAAATAAATAAATAGATAACGTGATGTCTTAGCCTAGGCGAGGATGAGGATTAGTAACAAAACTAAGCAATTATGACCATTTCTTATTTCAGGAACTTCTATGGTTTCTTGCCTGTGCAGCACACTCTTTTCCTTGAGTGACTTCAACCTGCCTATACTTTGTTTCCTGTCATTTTGCTTGTTCTGCCCATCAAGCCTTTTCCCATTCTCAAGCCAAAGCATGCAAACATGAGCCCAGATCCTAGAACTCCCCAGGAACTAATGGACAGCTTTTCTCACCACCACCTTTGGGATGATTCAACATCATCATAGTTGCTTTTAGGATTCAAGCTTTGGGGAGGGCTAGATTAACTGGCTGACTTGGGATCACATGCAATCTCTCTTCACAACTCAGACTGTAGTTTATTCCAAGCCTCCGGAGAACATGTAGAGTTGTGCTCAATGCTAGAGAAATGGTTCCACTAGGCATGAGGTTTCTACTGCTCTGTACCTTGACTGCCAGCTATTGCAAAAAATAAAAACTTCTTCTAACTCAACATCCTTCCATGACCCTAAGCCCAAATCAAGAATTTCTCTCTAGTCAAATTCATATCTACCAGTTCTAAAAAATGCAAAAAGGAAAAGTCATTGCTCTATGTACACTTTACATTGGCGTGATTTTCACTGCTTACACAAGAGGATGCTGAAAGTTCCATCTTTGTAAAAGAATTAACAATCACCCTCAGCACATGATACCCAACTCCTTTCAAGATGAATTTTAAGATAAAGGAAACAAACAAAGTAAAACCTAGGCTTTCTTCAGACGAACAAAGAAATGCAGAAGAGCCATAATCTTGGAGAAGTAGAAAAACAGGCAGGAAGGAATGTGTAATCTTACCACAAATAATAGATTCAGGTAGCTCAAGGATAATATTTTCTTTTAGAAATATTCATTATACTTGCCTGGAGAACTGAAAACCATTGTTCTTTGGCCAAAAAAAATTAGAGGAAGAATGTTGGATTTTATACAATCCATTTCCCTATGTACATAGTACTAGATAACCAAAATAAGCATTTAAAAATACCCATCATATTTTAGGCACTCAGAGAAGGTAATGTATAAGGAGCCCTACTCCTTCCTATAGCTGAAAAGGGAAAATATTTAAAAATAAAGAAATAAAAGACTATTGGATTTTATGTTATTATCATGGTCTGGGAGGAAGAGGTTTTGGACAGTGGTATGCACATTACTTACAACTGCCACAAACAGAAGGTGCCAAATGTTGGGTGCTATGGCAGGTAAGAGAACCGGCTTTGGAGTTGGGCACTCTTGGGCTTGAATTCAGACCCTCCTATTCACTTTCTCACTTGACTTCAGGCATGCTTCTTCTTCCTTCCTCCTCCTCCTCCTCCTCCTCCTCCCTTCTTCCTAATTCCTTCTTCTTCTTCTTCCTCTTCCTCTTCCTCTTCTTCTTCTTCTTAGTTTATATATTTCTTTTGAAAGGGAGAAGGAGAATCCCAAACAGGTTCTGTGCTATTAGTATGGAGCCCAACACAGGGCTCAATCCCATGAACGGTGAGACCATGATCTGAGCTGAAGTGGGACACTTAACTGGCTGAGCCACCCAGGTGTCCCTCTAAGAAATTCTTTTTCTTTTTTAATGTTTATTTATTTTTGAGAGAGAGAAAGACAGAGCGAGAGTGGGGGAGGGTCAGAGAGACAGGGAGACACAAAATCTGAAGCAAGCTCCGGACTCTGCCAGCACAGAGCCTGATGCAGGGCTCGAACTCACAAACAGCGAGATCGTGACCTGAGCTGAAGTCAGACGCTGAACTGACAGAGAGACAGGGAGAAGGTGCCCCCTTCTAAAAAAATTTTAAGCACAGGAAAGTCACTTATTCCTCAAGACTGGCATCCCACTTTGAGAAAACTTTCCAGAGGTCAAGCAAACTTTTTTCAGTAAAGAAGTAGACACTGACTACCTTTGGCTTTGTGGGCCACATATAGTCTACATTGCTGCTCGTTCTGCTTCCTTGATCATGCTCTGATAGTATAAAAACTGTTCTTCACTCATAATCTGTTATGAATTGAATTTTTGTGTCTCCCCAAAATGTATATGTTGAACCCCTAACCTCCAATGCAATAGTATTTGGAGATGGAGCCTTTGGGAGGCAAGTAGGTTGTGAGCGTGGCGCCCTAATGAATGGCATTAGTCATCAGCACCCTTAGAAGACAAGGCATGAGAGAGCTTGCTGCTTCTCTCTCCCTCAGCCATGTGAGGATACAAGGGGGAGATGGCCATCTCTAAACCGGGAAGTAGGTCCTTACCAGACACCAGTGAGTCAGCACCTTCATCCTGGACTTTCTAGTCTCCAGAACTGACCAAAAAATGTTTATGTTTAAGATGCCCCATCTGTGATGTTCTGTATAGCCACCCAAGCCAGGACATGGCCCATACAAAAACAGTCCATGAAAACAGTACGGAGGATCCTCAAAAAATTAAAAATAGAATTACCATGTGACCTAGAAATTCCATCTCTGGGAATATATCCGAAGGAAACCTAAACACTAACTGGAAAAGATATGTGTACCCCCATATTCATAGCAACACTGTTTACAATAGCCAAGACATGGTAACAAGTTTCTATCGATGAATGAATGGATAAAGAGATAAAGGAATGCATAATGAGTATATAATGCAATGGAATATTATTCAAGGACACAAGGACATCCTACCATTTGCAACAATTGGAGAAAGTTCAAAGGTATTGTCCTAAATGAAGTAAGTCAGACAGAGGAAGGCAAATATTGTATCTCACTTATATGTAGAACCAACACACACACACACACACACACACACACACACACACACATACACACACACACAGACCTGTAGAAAAAGAGATCAGTTTTGTGGTTGTCAGAGGAAGGGAAAGGAGAAAACGGAGGAAGGTGGTCAAAAGGTATAAACTTCTGGCTATAAGAAAGACTAGGGATGTGATATACAACATGATGATTATAGCTAGTGCTGCTGCAATATATCTGGGAAAAATTATAAAGAAACAAGATCTAAGAGTTCTCATCACAAAGAGAATATTTTTTTCTTTTCTTTTTATTGTCTCTTTGTAAGATGATGGATGTTAGCTAAACCTATTATCATCATTTCGCAATATGTGTGAATCAAACACTCATGCTGGTATACCTTAAATTTATACAGCCGTGTATGCCAATTATTTCTCAGTAAAAATGGAGGAAAAAAAAGCCAAAATAGGCCCTGGGCAAAATTCCACTTGCCATAGTTTGCCAGCTCCTGTTCTAAAACGTGATGATGCTTTAAAACATAAAAAATTAAAGTAAATAAAAATTAAAAATAATTAAATGTGATTACTCTTCTCAATATTAAGCCAGAATCTACCCCCTCAGTATTTCCTTCCCTTAGCCTTGGTTCAGCATAAGCAAATATAATAGAATCTGTCCTTGATCTTCCACTTGGCTCACTCCAACTCTATGGGATACGTTCGATGGTTATTCCATTTTACAGACAGGGAGGTCTTGTTAGGAGTAGGGATTCAGGAGACAAAACATAAAGCTTCAAGAAACTCCACCCTGAGGTCCTACCTCTGCCCCAGAGAAACACAAAGATACCAGAGTCCTCTTTTGGCAGTTCTTGAAACAGCTGTCAAATTCACAAAATATTTTTTCACATTAAATACTGTCTGATTTCCTGCTGCTTAAATAATATAGCTTTAAATCTCTCTGTGGTGATCATTTTCCTTTAAGTAAGGTCTTTTTCAAGTTTGTTCCCCACTTAATAGCTTCAGCCAACATTGATCTTTTCCCTTCTTACTTATCAATATAATTTTGTTCCATACCTAGTATGTAGAATATGGATTTATGAATATATACATGTGGGCACAGGATTATATAATTATTCAACTCTCTCTGCCTTTCTTTTTCATGTGTGAAGCACATATATTCAAAATTTTATTTTGTTCTGACTTGTTATGAATTTTGCCTGTGTAAATTTCCTTTCATCTAAGTTAATATAAACTCTTTTGGATGCACAATGGGAAAACCAAAATCATCCTTTAATTACCAAAGATCGCTCAAAATTGGATAACAGATCCCCAAATGATGACCATTTTCAAACAGAAAATAATGGAAGAAAGCCATAGCCAACTATATGGTAGGTAGCCTCTGAGATGGCCTTCATTGATCCCCACCCCTCGGCACAGTGGTAACTCATACCCTTATGTATGTAACACCCTCCCTGGGTCTGTGCTGGACCTAATGACTGCTTCTAATAAATGGAATACAGTACAAGTGATGGGATGTCACTTCCAAGATTGGTTGCACAGACTCATTTCTTACTAGATCTCTGTTTCTCTCTCCCTCTGTCCTCTCTGAGTCCTCTATTATTCTCTCACTTGCTCACTCTTATGGTGCCAGTTGTCATGACGTGAATTTCCCTGTGGAGAGGCCCACGTGGCAAACAACAGGTTAACCTCTAGCCAAAACCAGCAAGCAACTGAGGCCCTTAGTCTAACAGCCTAAAGAGAACCAAATCTGGCCAACAGCCATGTGAGGGAGCTTGGAAATGGGCCCTCCCCCAGTCAAGTGTTGACATGACTATAGCCCCTGACACTTTGATTATAGCTTATAAGAAAGGCTAAGCTCAAGTCTAAATTGTGTCTTTATTTCTGATATCCGGAAACTATGACATAATAAATGATTACTAGTTTAAGCTGGTATGTTTCGGAGTCACTTGTTACACAGCAATAGATAACTATATTATAACTAATATAATAAGGATTTGGTCTTACCAAAAGTAAGGAGACTACTTAGTGAGTTAGAGGTTTCCTTTTGGCATGATGAAAATGCTCTGGAATTAGATGGTGGTAAGGAGATACAACATTGTAAATGTACTAAATGCTACTGAATTGTAAACTTCAAAGTGGTTACTTTTTGTTCTGTGAATTTTAGCTCAATTTTTTTTTTTAATAAAGGAAGCAGCAGAAGACAAAGAAACAAAGAGAAAAATGGGAAGATAAAAGGAAAGAAGAAAAGTTTATGTAAGAACACCCACAAGAAAAACTGTGCATCACAAAGAATGAAAACTATGATCAAAATCTGGCAGCAAGTTACTCAACATAATGAATCTGTTGAGATAAATATAGAGACCCCAGGGCTCTGTTAGGAAAGGGCAAGATGACGCAAGGAGCTAAAATTTACAAAGCGGCAGCAAATGATAAAAAGGTTTTACTGCGAAAGAAGGAAATAAGATGAGGGGCAGGAAGGTGCTGTTTTCTTAATAAATAATTCTAGTATGATTTATCCCTTCAAATTACATAAATGTATAATTTATTTCAAAACTAAACTTCACACAGCCAAAAAGGAAAGTAGTAAAATGATTTTAATTTTAAAACTCTAGCAAACATTGTGTGTAGCCAGGGGTAGAATTAAGGGTGGCCACCTTTGAACTTGCTTTTTGTTTTTGTTTTGGTTTTTTTCTCATGTGCCAAAACCCTGATTGCAGAAGTACACTCACAATCAGGAATCCAATTAACAAACAGAAACTAGAACTTCTTTTGCTGATGAGGTAAGATGTTACATGTACTCTGGACAGGGACAATTGTCTCAATTATTTTGCAATTAGAAAAGCATTTCTTTGTCATGGCATGTATACTGTACTTTCTCTGAGACTTAGTGTTTGCTTTTGGGAAATGTATATGCAACTTGTACTCATGGTATCCAAGCCAGGCCCCCTCCTGCCCTTCCTCATGTTGCTTTTTCAGCTCAGTGATTCTTAACTCCGTGTTGTAGAATCAGGGAAGCTTAAAAAAAATCAGGGTCCCACAATCAGATACTCTTGATTTTGCTTCGCTGGAACATGGCCTCGGCATTGGGTAGAAATAGACCACTCTCTCTAAACACAACAGAGAAACGGAACAGAACAAATCTGTGTTCTAGACAGGAAGATCTCAGAATTTGGGAAATACAGCACCGAGAATGATTCTGTTCCCATACATCCTGGAAACATGTCCTGGAAATGTGGGTGGGATTGATGAAAAACGCTAGGGCCGAATCAATGGCTGTGAATAAAAGACGATGAGGGAGGCTGAAGTCTCAAACTGTAGGCTGGATGAAAGGGGCACAGTGCTGAGAATGGAACTATAAGGCTAGGCAGTTTGGTGGGTCTGAGTAGGGACTTTCCAGGGAAAGAGATAATTTATGGTGCTTTCTCCTTTGTGTCCACACTCTTTGTGGACTGAAATATTTCATCCATAACAAGTCCTCCTTATGCCTCTACCCAAAATCCCCCAACACAGCCCTTGTGTGACTGATTCAGAAAGTGATCAAATTATGTTTAGAGACAAACCACTGGCAAAGACGGTGTTAGGGGCTGAATCGTATGCCCCCAAAGTTCATGTGTTAAAGTTCTAACATCTAGGATCTCAGGATGTAATCTTACTTGGAGATGGGTTCTTAATCAAGTAAAAGTGAGGTCATATTAGGGTAGGTTGTCCGATATGACTGTTGTCCTTATTTAAAAGGGGAAATTTGCACATGGAGATGAGAACAGATGGATGACAAAGATGATGAGACAAAGAACAAGGCCAGGTACCAGCCATGAAGAGAGGCCCAAAACAGATCCCTCATTCACAACCCTCAAAAGGGCTGTGAAAAAAATACACTCTTGTTGTTTAAGCTACCCAGTTTGTGGCACTTTGTTACATCAGCTCTCAAAAACGAATACAGAGGACGTTGGCCTTTCCTATAGGGTGAGAGGGCTTTTTAGAACAACAATTCCTGTTTTTTTGAAGGGGCAGGAGATATCAGATTACCCCTAGAATAAGCCAAATGATTTATTCCAGTATAATAAAAAAGTCATATACATCCCAAAGAGTTTAATTTTCAATATCTAAATACATCCTGTGGCGTAATGTGAAATATATATTTGGCCTTCGTCCCCAGTTCCTGGCACACTGATCCTAAAGCTTTTTGAATTTCCCGAGTGACAGAACTGTCTTTTGATATTCCTGAGCATCTTTCAATCATTCCTGAGTTTATGATAAGAAGGTGACATTGAGGGACCCTAGATACATCAGAATGGGGGCTACTCCCCAAAAAGAACAAGAACTTTCAGCCCCACTCCTGGGCCTCCAGGGAGAGAAGAAGGGCTACAGATTGAATTCAATCACCAATGGCCAATTCCTTAATCAATCATGTCAACATAAGGAAACCTCCATAGAAACACCCAAACAACGGGATTCAGAGAGCATCCTGGTTGGTGAATACATCTAGGTGCTAGGAGGGTGGCATGCCTGGGAGGGGCATGGAAGAGCAGTGCCCCTTCCCCCCTACCTTGTCCTGCGCAATACTTCCCTTTGGCCCCTCGTAACCTGTATCCTTTATATAAAACTGGTAATAGTATGTAAAGTGCTTTCCTAAATTCTGTGAGACATTCTAGGGAATTAATGAACCTTAGGAGGAGGTTGTGGGAACCTCTGAATTTGTAGCAAGTCAGACAGAAGTGTGGGTAACTTGGTACCTAATATTTGCAACGGGGTCTGAATTGGGAACAGTTTTTGGACTGAGCCTTTAAGCCTGCAGAGTCTAATGTTAACCCCAGGTAGTTACTGTCAGGATCAAACTGAATTGTCAGAAACCCATTTGATGTTTGAAAAACTGGAAAACTGTCGAGTCACAAACATGTATATCCTGTAAGGTAAATAAGAAGATGATGGTCATATTGCTGCTCATTCATTCACTTATCTTTTAAGGGACACTTACCACATAAGAGCCTCTTGCTGCAGCCCCTACAACTCAATGGGATGGCAAGGAGGGGACAATGGCTTCCCAGGAAACACAGCCACAGATTCTCAGAGTCACCCAGCTCTCCTTAGCAGCCTCTGCCTGGGCGGCAGCTGAGCACAGACAGGAAGAGTGGGAGAGCGTGGGTGAGGTCAGGAAGGAAACCAACCTGGCTTCGGCTCCCACCAGCTCTTCCTTTCTTCCCCCTCCTCCTCTGGTGCTTCAAGGCCTTTTTTCTCCCTTTGGACAAGAAATAAAGGTGGCATGAAGTGCAAATTACTGGTTGGCAGCCACTGCAGTTTTTGTCACTGACAATTCTCACTCCCGAGCCACTTAGATTTCCCTGGGCCAAGGCAATTTACTGCCTCCTCTTCCGTCTACATGAACATGCCACCCCGGATCCACACGCAGCCCCAGGAGCACAAACGCAAACCCTCTCCTTTCCCTGCGTCTCACACTTCTGACCTTTGACCTGCTGGAGTGGTGCATTTGTGAGTTGTTTCCCTGCAGCTGGCACAGGTGGAGAGCCATACAGAGTGGGCTTAGGTTTGGGGCAGGTATGGATTCGAATTCCCCCGTGCTCATTACCTCTGTGTCTTGTAGAAGTCCCTTCAAGGCTCTAAACTGGCTTCCCTTCTATAAAATGCAATTTTAACCCAAGGAGGTGCTAGGCAGGAAGGTTTAATTTGTCAGGTAGGTTGGAGCAGTCACTTAAGATAACTACAGAAAACCACCAAGATCATATAACTTTTGGAGAACCGAAGAAAACCTACACTATAGTAAAAAATGCAACTATTTTTATCTTCCCAATAAGTGAATGTATTGTGGTTTAGAAAGACTTAATGAAATCTGAATGGAGTCAGCTCTACAGGCAAGAAGGAATTCTTTACAATTGTATATTAAGCCCTCTTCACCCCAGGGTTCCCGGGGTTCTGTTAGAGCAGAAGTGGCTACAGGCCCAGGCATCTGCAAAGAGATTTTCCTTTATTCCTCCTTAGGAAAGTTTCATTGGTAAACTTTAACACACAAAGAATTTTTTAGATTTGTATGCCAAAAATGAAGTATTATGTACTTTGTGAGTGTTCTAAGGAATATTTAGAGTAATTCTAATGATACTCAATTTACCAGATACAATGATTTTGAGCTTCATTTTTAACAAATGTTTATCCTATTATTCTGACAGAGCACAGGCAATGGAAATATGAATATATATAACTTTTCAGTATTTCATGTTTTTCAAATATCCAGAGTAATACATTCTTATAATGTATAAAAACACTATAAAAGAGCAGACTGGCAAATCTGCAGGCTGCAATCATGCTGAACAACCTCTCCCTTTCTCTCTCTCACACACACACACACACACATACACACACACACACACACACACTCACAGCTTGGTATGTATCCTTTCAAACCATTCTCTCCATCCAATTTATACATGCATATTTATACATATCCAAAGGGCTTATACTGTTGTTACTGTTTTTAAAATATATAATTATAGTATACACATTACTGGGCAATGTGGGCCTTCTACACTTGTATATATTAAAAATGTCCCGTACTAGTAGACACATTTCTAACTTGATCTATTTTCTAGACTTTATGCATATATTCACATACATTAAACATTTTATACATAACAGATTCATATCAAACATTCTGAAAGACTTTCTGTTAAGCCTTTTTCTCCTAATTTTATTTTTTATTTCTCCACACCTTCCTTCCCCTTTCCTATCTTCATATTTATTCTACCAACTGTGAGTTTAAGGATTTTACCATATGGTTTTGGGTTTCTAAGAATGTCCTATTTACATCCTTTGTTCACAGTTCTGAACTATGTTTTCATGTCAGTTTGAGGCATCAAATATATATCCCTTGTATTCTATAGATTTTTAAATGTTGTCTGTATTGGTGTTACAAATACATTTTACAAATCTATCATCTACCATCCATTGACTTTGCTGTGTTTTGCCATATATATATATGTAAATATGTTTGTCTTTTACACTTTCTGGATTTCTTGTACTGGTTTAAAAGTTCTCTCTCATCCACAGGTAATAAGTGTAACCTCCTAGATCAAAGATTCTTATTTATTTCTTAAAAAAAATTTTTATATTTAAGTCTTTAATCCAGCTGGAATTTGTTTTCATATGTGAGATGGGGCTCCCACTTCATTTTTTTTCCAGATGAACTAAAATGTCAACTGTGCTCAAATAAACTCTCTTTTCCTCTAACAAAATGAAGTGCCAAGTTCATTATATATTCATAATAACATATATATTCAACATTTATCAATATTAGAGCTTATTTATTCATTTTCTATTTTGTCCCAAAGATCTATTTATCCATTTAATTTTTTTAATGTTTACTTATTTTCGAGAGACAGAGAGAAAGACAGAGAGAGGGGAGGGGAGGGGCAGAGAGAAAGTGGGAACAGAGGATGTGAGGTAGGCTCTGTGCTGATGGGGGAGGGCCTGATGTGGGGGTCAAACTCATGAACCATGAGATCACGAGCTGAGCTGAAGTTGGAGACTTAAGCCCTATCCAAGTGTCCCTACTCATCCATTTAAATGCCAGAGCTCTATAGCACCTTCTATTGTTGGGCAAGGCAATATCCTTACCACAATATTTCTCTTTTGCACTTTTCTTAGTTATTTTTGTTAGTCTTTCATAAGAACATCTGTCATGAAATTCCCAAAAATAAATCTACAATTATAATTGGAAATGATATTTTTATTTAGGAAAGTTATCATGTAAAACGTTGGCATGTCTTTCTAACTGCATGAATATTATTTTGTGCCTTTAAAAAGAATGAATTTTTTCCTGTAAGTTTACTGTTAAATTTTCCTGTTAAATTCTGATACTTTTCATCTTAAATTCATTCCTAATTACATTATCATTTTTGCCATCATTATGAATGAAATATTGTCTTTTATTTCTGGTTACCTTTATTATAGAGGAAATCCACTGCTTTTTATGTCTTTATCTTATATAATATTTATCTTATATTAATATATGATAATACATACCTTTATTATGTAAATGACTTCATTTCCTATTCATTCTTATTAATGTACTATATATAATATACTTGATTTTTCTAGTTACATAGTTTTCACCAGTAAAAATAAATATGTTTATAACTTATCTTCTAAAACTTTTGCTTTTGTTTTAGTTGAAATAGTTTTCATATTTGACATTTAGGATATCTATAGTTATTTGGGTGCTGAGAGTAAACAATTATTTCATATTCACCAAGCTATTTTTACCATTTACAATGATCTGGGTTTAAAAAGTCAATATTAATAATCTCCAACAATTAAAAATGAATAAGAACTAAATGTCTACTTTGCCATACTTACCAGACTGTATGTTAAAATGAAAATAATCATATACCTATGTATTAGCAGTCAGGAACCAAAATGGCCACACACTGTATTTCTAAACTCAGCGAAGTTCAGTATCTCTTCAACTTGTAAGAACTCCAAAGAATACCTTTCCTGGAAAGTTTACCCCTTTACAAATAAAATAAATATTCTGATGGTGGGATCCACTAATCTGTCAGATTAGGCAGAAAACAGAGGCTCAGATGGCATTCTAGATGTAGAAGACTGTTCTGAAGGTATTAAGTAAAGAACTAAGGTTCTAGCCAACAGCTACACAAATGAACCATTTGAAACTAGATCTTCTGGCCCCATTCAAGACTTCAGATGACTGGTTCCTAACAAGATACTTACATCATAAGAGATCTTGAGCCATAGCAATCCAGCTAAGCTTCTCCAAAATTCTTGACCCATATAAACTATGAGATAATACATGTTTGTTGTTTTAGGCCACCAAGTTTTAGGTTAACTTTTTATGCAGCTGTAGATAACTAACACAACACACATACTTTAAAAAAATATGTTCTTTCTTACTTTAATTAATTTTAATTTAACATTTTCTTTTGTTACTTTTTATATTTGTAGCTTACTTACAAGTTAGAACTGCTTATTAATGTACTATACTTTTCTAATGTACTAATAGTTCCTTTCTTTTTTCTGGCAGCTACAATCAAGCCTATTATTTCTCTGTTAATATTAGTTTTAGCTCAAAAAGCCCTTACCAAGTGATCTATTCTTCTACTACTTCCCTCCATGTCCCATGCACCTCTTAGGATGAGACTTTAGATTCCCGATTCTTTCTACCCTACTCACAGATTTGGGGTCTACCTTGCCATCCTTCAAGCACCTCATTTTCATCTCTGTTATGATTTTTTTGTTAGCTGTGGTCCACTCTATAGAATTTTCCACCTATAGAATAATCAGCTGATTCATGCTTTAAGTCTTTCACATCTTTCACATCTACAAATATTTGTATTTCATTATGCTAGTGGAATGGTATTTTGGCTGCTGGCAGAAGCCATGGCTACACTGCTTTCTAAGTAGTCTGTAGATGTCATTCCATAGTCAGCAACTTTTCATTCTGCAGACGAAAAGTCCAATACCAAGCTGATTTTTTTTTTTATTAACCCTCGAAATAACTTGTTATTTCTGCCTGGAAGCCCCTACATCTTCTTCTTTATCCTTGGACTTAAGGAATTTTATTAGGACCCACTTCAATGGACCTCACTGTCTCAGGTCTTCCTTCAATTTAGGAAATTTTTCTTCTATTATTTGTTTAATTATTGCCTTTCTTCCAAATCTTCTTGTTTTTACTTTCACAACTATTATTTGCACGTTAAGTCTCCTGTGACTGTAATTCTCATCTCTCCCTCTTGACATATCTTTTCAGTTTGGCTAGATAGTCTCTGATGGTTTCCTCCACTTATCTACCCAGCCTTTACTGTGAAATTCAGTAAGGACTGTTTTCTCCTTCAATGCATCCACTGATATTTTACTTAAGAAATAATGTGACTTAGTTCCCCAAATCATTTCTGTGCTATAATGAATCTCCTTATCTGTTCTTGTTTTATTTGAGATGCCATTCACATCACCCTCCGGCTCTCGTGTGGGCAGGGGCTGCCTCTCCTGCTGTGCTTGTCTTCTTTCTCTGGGCACGTTTGGAACATTGGAAACTATATATGGATGTAGCCAACACATTTGCTGACTCCTGTCTTATCATCTGAGGAAGACTGTCTGCTCATTGGTCTCCTCAAGCTTTCCAGTCTCAGGGGTAGAGTGGGCTCAGCTCATTGCTCAGTTTTTTTCTCAGATGATCACAAATGACAGAACACCACTGACCCACCCCACGATCTGGGCCTGGTTCAAATCTTCACCCCAGGGCTTATCTGTCCTGGTCCCCGGCTCTTGTGGTGCCCAACGCATGGAAAGTCCTACAAAATCCTCTTATTTCCATCCTCCAGGCTCTGGCTCCCTTCTAGCGCCAAAAGCCACTTGGCTCATGTGGAGGAGGGATTAAAGTTGAATTTAGGAATTCAGCAGGATGTTTTAGCCATCATGTTTTCAGAATTCTTTTCTGTCTTTAGAATTTATTCCTTAACTAAGTTGTGATGCTAATCTGTGTCTAACACATGGTATTAGACAACATCCCAACCTCCAAGTATCTATTTACAGCCTCTTTTTTTGCATGCAAGCAGAGCATTTTTGTGTGTTGTCTATAATTAGGATATTTCTGATAAAAGCTACATTGCAAGTACAGATGCTGATGTACTAGAAGATCAATAAAAAACATTTCACTTTTCCTGGCCTCAGTTTTGAATCAAATGAAAAGCAAAACAAAAGAGTAAGACAGATGGGGATACCAGTAGCACCTTAATTACTGATTTAAGAACATGGTTTAAGACTTTTGGTAGCTAGTTTCTACAGAGATACCACCCTCACATACTTCTTTAACCTCTGCCTGGGATGAACATCCCTCTGTTGCCATCCTTCACCTATTAAATCTTGGCTGGTCCTGTGACTCCGTTGTAACCAACAGAGTATATCAGAAGTGATACTGTATCACTTTCATGACTAGGTCAGAAGCCTCCAGCTTCTATTTTGTTCACCTGGATTGCTTACTCTGAAGAAAAATCAGCCACAATGAAAGAAGTCCAACTACTCAGAGACCACCATAAAGTGAAGAAGCCAGCACTAACCTTGTAGAGTGTCCATTTGGAGAGGAAGACATGCCCAGCTAGCCCTCATTATTTCAGCCAGCCTTGTCCAGGCAAGGAAATGTCAGTGAAAACCTTGGACATTCTGGCTCTGGTAGATGTGATGTGGAGAACTGAGAAACCCAGCTGATGACTACAATCAAGGCCCAAGATGTATGGCTCCAGTCAAATCAGGTGAGACAAATGTAGCTATTTGAGCCAACCTAACTAAAGGCTCTCGTCATTGCAGAGCAGATAGAGGTCATCCTTGCTATATCCTGCCCAAATTTCTGACCCACAAAAGTATTAACTGAATAACATGATTGCTGTTTTACACCACTAAATTTTAGGATAGTTTACCATACAACACTAGGTAACTGGGCAAAATGTGTAGTAACAATGGGCTCTTCACGTTACCCTGTCTGTCACAGACAACACTGGATAATCACAATCTCTCCAGGCAGGAGTGACCCAATATAATGAAGAGCACAGTGGAGCAGACTAGAACACCTGCTTTATGAAGGCAGACTGCCTTCCATTACGATGAAGAAGGAAGAAGCTGAGATACCCACACTGATCCCCTCTCAAGCTCTCCAGTCAGAAAATTCACTCCATTTCTGGGGGACAGGGAATGGAAATGAGGGAGACTAAAATACTGGGAATTTTTAGCAAAACACTCTTAACACTCTTCTCATGGAAAGGAATGAGTAGAGAAGAAACCTTCCCCCATCAAGGGTCCCTGATACCACAAAGGAAAAGGATTCTGCCCCAGCAAGATATAGCTTGCAAGTGTGAGGAGGAGGAGTGGTTTTGAGGAATATGGTATGTTCGACAGGCCCCATACTTGGATATATGTGCTTCAAGAAAAAGAAGAGCTCATTGTCAGTTGAAAATGCTGCCTGCAGAATTTTGTAATTGTACTAGTTTGCTAGGGCTGCCATAACAAAATACTGCAGACTGGATGTAGTAAACAGCAGACATTAATTTTCTCATAGTCCTGGAGTGTGAAGTCCAAGACCAAAGAGTCGTCAGATTTGATGTCTCAAGACCTCTCTCCTTGGCTTACAGATGTCCCCAGACGGCCCTTTTTTCTGTGTGCTAAAGTCTCTCTGCATGTCCTAATCTTCTCTTCTTACAAGGACATCTGAATGGCTTCATTTGCCTTAGTCACCTCTGCAAAAACCCTATACCCTAATATATATCAGAAGATGCACTTATTTTTACCATCAGAATCTTATTTGTCCATCTTGGATTAAATCTCAAGCAAAGTGATTATTCTTGAGCCTTGTTCTTAAGTCTTGCTTTCATTATAACACCTGATAGCAAAGAAGTAGGGGATAGAAGATTCACGCTTCTATTTACTTCTAATCACTACTCTTGACTGAACTGATGACAAATGTGACATGCCAAATTGCATCTCAGAAATGGACCCAATCGGGGGTTAATTTAGCTGTACTGCCACTTGGAAAGGGATAGTTGTAGGGATTTATTCCCCAACCCCAGTGCCCTCAGCCTCCCTCTTCATTATGGGGACTCTTTGGTGTCATGAAGCTCTAGCAAGATAATCCTCACCTAACCTGGTCCCTTTCCCTGGTCTACTTCCCCTCCATGCTTTGACATCATTTAATCTGGGGAAAACCCTTTCTCTTTCCAAGTTTCTCAAGAGCCACTTTCTCTCTCCTCTTCTTGTTCCATTCATTCTTCTCTGTTGTCATTTTTTTCCCCTACGTTAACCTTTATGGCTCATTAAACACAAAGTCAGAATCCTTAGCAGCTGAAAAATCTGGGTTCCTCTTTCTCCTTGAAGATAGGAAGAGGTCAAAGTTTAAGCTTTCCTTGAAGGTGAAATGCAGCATCCTTCTAATGCAGCAAAGGAGGAAATAAAAATAAAAAGCAAAAGTCAAGTTTCCATGTTGAAATCTTTTGACATTCAGGTGCAGTCACAGAGTTGAATATGCAAAGTATATCCCACACGTGGCTACCAGTGATTTCTCAAACGTGGGCAGAAGTTCTTGCTTTATGAGCAGCTGTAATCGCCATATTTCATACTTGTTGTGGTTAGGTGACTGGAGTGAACCCTTCTGGAGTATGCTAAGCATGTCAAAGTCGGTAGAGCTATTAACCTGGTCTTGATGAGGTGAGGTGGCCCTTCAGCCTGAGAGTAAGGAAGTCGTCTGAGTTCAGCAAATGAAGTTGGGAGCTTATTCAGGAGGGAGGACTTAATGGGTGGCCCACAACAGGATTACAGATGCTGTAAAGGGAGAAAGATCCTATTTCTAGAAGTTGGAAGGCACATGCAGGCTGCAGTCAGGTTGGCCTTAGGGAAGCTGAGTTTATTCAGTACACAGAACTAATGTGGGCTGGCTGGTAAATAAACTATAGGTGAAATGATCAGGAAAGACAGAGAGACACCACTGAACTGAGTTGGTAGACACATGGCTGATTTCCCTTGAGCTATACAGCTAACATGTGCTGAGGCAAGATTAAGATTAGTAAACCCATTTGTTTCGAGGTNTGCTTCACCCCCCCCCCCCCCCCCACACACACATTGATATTATTTTGAATACTAACCCTCAAAGGGACGGTATTAAGATGTGGAGTGTTTGGGAGGTGATTAGGTCATGAGAGTGGTCATGCTCTTTCGGTTCAGCAGCCCGAAATAAGGCAGAAATTGGTGGCAAGAGTAGGGTACTGCTGTAACAAATGCCCCAGAATGTGGAAGCGGCTTTGGAAGCAGGGAATGAAGACACACTAGAAGAGTTTTGAGATTGCTGTGCATGGCATGACTGCTGTTTGTGCCCAGGTGTTTCGAGGAAGGCAGAACTTGCACATTGAAGCAGATGAGGAAGGAAATGGGGTTATTTGGCTGAGGATATAACTAAGCAAAGTGTTGAACGAGAGGCCTGGTGCCTCTTGTCTACTTTTAGTGAAATGGGAGGAGACCTGAGGTAAGGATGGCATTGTTAATCAGAAGGGAAGCGAAACTTACAGGTACGGAATGTTCTCAGCCTGTCCATGCAGTAAAGAATGAGAAGTCCTGTTTGAGAAAGGACTTTAAGGGTGTAGCCAAACGACTATCTGATAAGGAGATTAGTCAGCCTTCTAAACAGAGGCCAAGAGCTATGGTTCAAGACAATGGAAGAGTGACCCCTTCTTCTCAAGGTGATCCAGAGCTCATTAGAACAACTTCAAGGGAGGGGGTACTTATGCCGCCACTACGTCAGCACACCTAGCCCTGCACTTCAGGCACTGCTTCTCACACTCCAGTGCCAGGCTCCGGGGCTACCCAGGCACAGGTGTGGCTCTCACAGCTCCAGTGAGGCAGGGGCCATGGCAGCCACCCCTCTAGAGGGCGCGGGCAGCAGACTTGGGCATCCCACACTGTCCACAGGCATGCATGGTGCAGGAGCCCTGGGTGTGTGGCTCCCTTCACCTAGATTTGGAAGGATGGGGCTACTCAGAGCCACAGGCATGGCACTCAGGCAGAAAACATCTCCCAGACCCCAGGACTGTAGAGCCAGCCAGGGGAGCCACGGGCACTGAACAACAACCTGTGAGCAATATGGCTGGTCTGTCACAGCAAGGCCATGGGGATAGCACCCCTTGCCCCCCATGACCAAAGCTGTTTGGCCTGGAGGGTAGAGCATAGAGCCAAAGATGATTCTCAAACCTTATCTTCGATAACCTCGAACCTTGGACTTACTAGGAATCTGTCACTTGCTTCGTCTTTTCTAGTTCTACCTCTTGGAATGGGAATGTCTGCCTTATGCCTCTCCCACCATTGTATTTTGGAAGCACACAATTAGATTCCACAGTCTCACAACTGGAGGGAACATTGCATCAGGATGAATCAGACCTGGAGTCTCACCCATCTCGTATTTAGATGATATTTAGATGAGACTTTAAACCTTGACTTTAGAGTTGATGCTGGAAGGTTATTTTGGGGGCTATTGAATGTATTTTGCATTTTAGAAGAACATGAATTTGGGGGGTCAGGGGTAGAATGCAATGGACTGAAGGTTTATGCTCTTACCCAACAGTCATATGCTGAAATCCTAATCCCCAAGGCATCAGGAGGTGAGGCCTATGGGAGGTGAGTGGGTCATGAGAGCGAAGTCCTTATAAAAGAGACCCCAGAGAGATTTCTCATCCTTTCTGCCATGCAAAGGAGGCTGTTCAGGTAGTAGGCTCCCCCCAGACACCAAACCTGCCAGTGCCTTGATTTTGGACTTCCAGTCTCCAGAACTGTGAGAAATAAATTCCTTTGTTTATAAGTCACCCTTGGGGTGCCTGGGTGGCTCAGTCGGTTAAGCATCTGACTTTGACTCAGGTCATGATATCATGGTTCACGGGTTCGAACCCCGCGTCAGGCTCTGTGCTGACAGCTAGCTCAGAGTCTGGAGCCTGCTTCGGATTCTGTGTCTCCCTGTCCCTCCCCTGTTCACGCTGTCTCTCTCTCTCTCGGAAATAAATAAATAAAAACATTAAAAAAAATAAGTCACTCTATCTATGGTCTTTCTGTTACAGTGCCCAGACTGACTACCAGAGTTTTCAAGATTTTTAAAAATACATTTTTAGAGTGGTAGTTTTAGTTTCATATCAAAATTGAGCAGAAAGTACAGAGTTCTACTTACAAACTCCCAATATGTGGTATCTTTTCATCTTTTTTCTCTTATTTTTTTTTTAAATGTGGACAAATGATAAAAGTTATCATTTGAATTGTTGGTAGTCATTCTGGGCTGGGATTCTATGGAAATCTAGAAGGTATAAATAATGACATTGGAGAAAGATGGAACAAGGCAGGATTTGGTCTCAGCTTTGGCTTCATATTAGAGTCACCCAATGCTGATACCTGGGTCCCAACTTCAAAGATTAATTGATCTGGTTAAAAGGCAGAATTAAATATATCCAGGTGACTCTATGTCAAGATTTTAGATGAAAGAGACAGAGTTATGTTCAACCAAACTGGGAAAGATTAGACATAGTTAAAGGGGCTTCTTTCATTCAGTCTGACATTATCTCTCAGCTTAGAGTCCAATGAGGTCAGTGTGTGTAAAAGCAGAAGGTGAGGTACAAGTGAGTGCCTACCCTTGGTGCATGGTCATTGGATCACGTCATTCCTGGTGCCCTGGCCCACAGTGTGCCAAATGCAAACTGTTCTTTCAGCTCGGAAAAATAGCTGGTCAGCTTCTGCTTCCAATCCTCAAAGCTAATTTCTTCGAATAGAGGTTTGATTTTCCATTTCATTCTGAAAACTTTCTACCTGAATGAAGGGATGGCTTAGGTTTTAACAATTCTCTTCAGAGCCTTGCAATTGTGAATCAACTATTTATTGCCTGACTATCTCACTGACATCTGCCTCCTTACAGTTTCCATCTATACACGGAGGCAGCTGTTAAAGAAAATGGAAAGAGGACAGTACAAATGCCCCCTAAATCTCCATTTGTGTCCAAAGTCCTCTGGATTTCTAAAGCCTTTTATGAATAATCCCCAGAGGCTCCATTTAAAATGGACTCTTGTTTTATTGTTCTGAAAATTTTTATATCTGCCGCCTGCCTTTTTCAAATCCAGATCTACCTGGTTTGGCTAGACCCACTTAGCTCTTGGCAGCATAGGAGTCACTGATCTGAACTCCAACATTTTTTAACTGCTCTGAAATTGGGGCATGAGAGACTATTGGGATGTAAGTGGGAAAATTATGATTAAGTGAAATGTGGGCAGGACTTTCTTCTTGCTGCTTTGTCAGCAATAATAGTAGAGTCTTCATAGTAAAGTTGGCCAGCAAAATCATGTGAGATCATGGGCTTGGCTCTTCCCATTTTGTAATGGGAATGCATTACATACCTAGACAGGTACAGGTACAATTTCAGATGTGCTCTTTCTGACATCTGCCAAGTCAGGGACAAGTACTGGGGAAGAAGGACAAGACCAAAGGTGCCACATGCCCTTCACAGCAGCTGTCTTCACTGACCCTCCTGTTGCCTTCAAGGACTCAGGGCACAGAGCCACCTCTGTGTCATCTGCAGGTATCCCCCTCCCTTCCCCATCCTGGCATTCAAGCCAGGTCCAGGCCTTCAACTCAGAACTCCAGGATCTTCCTGGTCTCGAGAAGGTAACCCTATGTGTCCCTGGGCCTTTCCAACTCTCAATTCCAGCCTCTCTCCTCTTTCCTTCAGTAAGTCTGTATGTCCCTAATAAAAGAAGACTGGGAAGGAGGAGTTAATTGCTTGTGGAGGCCTGAAAAATTCTATTTCCTGGTTTGAGGCCAAAGCTGCAAAAGAACTTCCAAGGCAAGGAAGTCCAACCTCTGGTAGAATAGGAAAGCCTATCTGCATGCTTGGGATAGGGAAGGAAAAAAGGTGCCTCTCATTCACTTAGGGAGAACAATCAATATATCACATTATCCTGCCTCCAAACTAACCTTTTCCCCAGGCCATCAGCATATCTTGCCCAAGACAATCTAACCAGACCATCTAGAAGCAACAACCTTTTCCATTCTTTTTAATTTTTTAAAAATGTTTATTCATTTTTAAGAGAGAGACAGAAACAGAAACAGAGACAGTGTGAGTGGGCAATAGGCAGAGAGAGAGGGACACATAAGTCTGAAGCAGGCTCCAGACTCTGAGCTGTCAGCACAGAGCCTAACACAGGGCTTGAACTCATGAACCATGAGACCATGACTTGAGCTGAAGTCAGATGCACAACTGACTGAGCCACCCAGGTACCCCAACTTTTGCCCTTATATTTTGGGTTATGTAATCGATTACTTTTACATTATCTAGTCACATGTATGTAAGTCTTATTTTCCTCATTGGGAATCAAAGTCCCTTAAGTGCCAAGAGCAGGGTGTTTGCTTCATCTTGCCCTGTGTGTGCAAGGTGACCACAGTGACAATATCTCCTTACATCAGGCATCATGAAATAAGGACCAGGACTTTACCCCATTTCCAGAGTTGGTCGTACTTCTCTGGAATTATTATATCACCCAAAGGTAGGACATACTCTCTATTTACATCTCACCTATTCCTCCTTCCTGCAAAAACAATGAGATGGAACTTCTTTTTGCTCTCATGAACAAGAATTTGGACCAAATTTAATCTAACTTGAGAAAAAAAGGGGACATTCATATCTGGAAAACCACATGAAAATAAATACACTTCCTATAACTTACCAGATGAGTCGGACAAGTGGCCCAAGCTTGGATGACCTGAGCACATTACATGTGGAAACTTGTCTGTAAATTTGCTAAACCAAACTGCCTGTCTTTAGACAGGAATCCTCTCCTTGTTAGGATTCCATAAATAGCACATCTTCCTCTCTATTTTTTGACCTCATCTATGAATAGAATCAAATTTTGTGTGTGCTGTGGAGTGGAAGATTATGAAACTTCCTGTCTTCCTTCAAATATTGTATTGTGGGTGAAGTTATGGTTTCAGCTGATGTTAGTTCAATAAAGTTCTATCCCAATCACTGCTATAAGATCTGGAGCCTCTGTTTTTCCCCCAAAGCTTCTATTACAATATAGCAATTGCTATAGTGATGATACTGTTGCGAAAAGAACATTTTTAAGATAGTGTTTCAATCTCTACGCTGGTTCTAGAAGAAAATTCACCTGGAATAGCCAAGATTAGGCTCAGATCTTCAATTACTCCCCAACCACCTACTTCAATGTTCTGCATAAAATAACAAGGGCTTGCATCACTTTCACTAAATTTAGTGTTGAGATGTAACTATTGCACCTGTAACCAACCAGATATTTTAGTTAGGGTAGTAGACAAGTAGTGATGCACAGAGCTGAAACTACTTCTACAAATGAAGTAATTTGCTCTTGAACACACTCAACTTTACTGCACTCACGCACATTCCATATTATCGGGCCTATACCCACAGCAAATCCAAGTGCTGTCATGTGAATTTATCAGTCAATTTAGAAAAGTTACAATGCTGGGGCTCAATTGGTTAATCTGACTTTTGATTTCGGCTCAGGTCATGATCTCACAGGCTCAGAGATTGAGCCCCGCATAGGTATCTGCACTAACAGTGCAGAGCCTGCTTGGGATTCTCTCTCTCTCTCTGCCCCTCCCCCTGCTCATGCACACATGTGCTCTTTCTCTCTCAAAATAAATAAATAAACTTAAAAAAAAAAGATACAATGCTTTAAGTCTGTCAGCAGGAGAGTTCTTCATCCCCTTGGCTGGAGCAGGAAGGGATAGAAAAGACAATTTAGGTGAGGGTCTTGAAAATACTAATATTGATGCATGCTTTCCTTGGATTCCATGTAGACTGATTCCTTTCCCCAGCAGAGGAGACTCCCAACCTGGCTGCCCACCCCACTGCTACTACTTCTGGCCCCCTCAGTCCTCAAACAATGTTCTCTGGTGATACTTTTTAGACACCTTGGTTACCAATTTTTAACTCCCTTATCTGTCATCTTCCACGGCAATGTGTGGGCCATGGGAATGGAGGACAGTCTATGCCATTTCCTGCCGTTTCTTGCATCACACCACTGTGTCAACCCCCTCCAGTGCCCACCCTGTCACAGCAGACACAACCCCAGACTGATAGACTCCAGTAGAGAAAGGATGGTCTCCCACCCCTCCAAAGACCCTATGGGACAATGAGAAAGGATAGAAAAGAAGGAAAGAAGGAAAGAAGGAAAGAAGGAAAGAAAGAAAGAAAGAAAGAAAGAAAGAAAGAAAGAAAGAAAGAAAGAAAGAAAGAAAGAAAGAAAGGAAGGAAGGAAGGAAGGAGGGAAGGAAGGAAGGAGGGAAGGAAGGAAGAGGGAAGGAAGGAAGGGAGGAGGAAAGCAAAAAAATAAAGCAATTTCTTTGCCTCTTCATGCTAGTCTAATGTCACATTAGGAGTGATTTCCTTTTGGCCTTGTCTACATAGGGTCTGGCATTTTTGTTCTTGACAGTGTGTGTCTACCAGAGTGACGATTACTTCTGGGGAAAGGGCTCACAGGTAAGATGAGAAAAGAGTTAGCAGGTCATACAGGAAAGGCTTGTCGGTGTTTTCCACTAACACCTCAGGTGTTACAGGTAAGCCTCCTACTTAACATTCATCACATCTTTTCCTGTGTTACTTTATTTTCATACTATAATATTTGAGGTTTACAATAGCCTATGGGAGATATGGGCTCTGAAGAAAAAGCAGAGCGTTAAGATTCAAGCAGACCAAGTTGTCTTCAACTAGCTCTGTGAATATAATAAATTAAGTCTTCCTCACTGATGTTGTGTTCATTGTTACACTGGATAATAACAAAATCTACCTCTTAAGGTTACAAAACTTCAGTGAAGTTATCATAAGCACTAAGTATGTACAGTAGGTAGAAACTTAATAAGTTCTTAAAAATTTTAAGCATTCCTTTAAAGTATTCAATTAGGCAATAATCTTAATTTTCAATTCAACTGGCCATTCTAAAACTTCTGCTCTACATTGTCAGTTCTAATATGTAGGTTGATTAAGCACTAAATTGTCATTGACGAGGTATTGGCAAAGATGCAGAGAAACTGTCAGTCTCAAACATAGTTCACTGAAAAGCAGTCTGCCAGAAGGAAATAAAATCTCTAAATTACCTCCACTTTAACCTAACAGTTATACTTCTAAAAACTTATCCCAGGAAAATAATTGCATAAATATTGAAAATAATTGTGCAGAAATGCATGTATAAATACTTTTATCATAGCATTTACACAGCTAAGTATTAGGACAAATGGGAGATTAGTTAAATAATTGTGAATTTACCCAGAGCATACGTATAGAAGAATGGTGTACTTCTATTTACTGACTTGAAAAAGATGACCACTACACAGTGTGTGTCTATACATGCACACACAAAAACACACACAACACATATGCATATTCATGTACACAAACATTCACCACATATATGATTCCATTCTATAAATATTTAAACAAATATGGAAGCATCTGGAAGACTAAATAATATCATCAGGAAATAAGGTAGGACTATGGTTGAGTTAAAAAATATTTTTCTCTATCACTGAACTTTTTATAGTGAGCATATATCTTGTTTTAAATTTCTGAGAAGCAGAGATTTGTGTGCAAATATTTCATGGGAGGAGAGCTCTCAGAAAGAAGTTGGAAGGAAAAAAAGGAAGCAGGATAGGAAAGAGGAAGAAGCCAAGCCAGAATGTCTAGCTTCAGCCTCATCCCATGGGGAGCTTTGGAGCAACACATAGTAAACCCTACCTCCACATCAGGGAGCCAGCCGTTTGTATACCTGTGGAGCCAGCCCTTGGCTATAAGCCACTCCCAAGAGTGTGTATAGATAACCTTCTGAGCAAAGGGGCCCCCTTGGGCTGAGGGCACTTCACTGAAGAGGGGAGCAGTTATGCCATGAGAAACCAACACTCATGGCAGCTGTGGAGAAAAGGTACCAACCTTAAGATGTGATCTGGATGGAACGCCAATAATGGCTTTGATGCTATGCACTGCCCTGAACCTTTTGCTTTGTCGTATTAACTTCACTCCATGCAGGCACAGCTTCTCCAGAATTCTTATTGATCACAAAAGCACATGAGTGGGAACTACATCCACCCTGTCCCCATTGCGGTTGATTCCAAAACCATAACCGATACTCATCATCTCCCTCATCCATCATCCATATTGTCGACCATCCTCTTCCTCTGACATGCTTACTTCTGGTGGTATAGATGTCTTGCCTCGTGCTCTGACCTATTCCCAAGGAGCCAGATCCCATGGTTTGCACGCCCTTATCAGGACAGTTATTTCCCTTCCTCACAAACTACTGTGAGAGTACTTGATGCCCCAATGGGTCATCTGGCTGCCAAACATATCCCTTCCCCTCATTATGTAGCAGCAGCCCTACTTCCCCAAAATGATCACAGTCAACAGCCTGGCCTTTATGGTGACTACTTGTTTTGACTACTGGTCTCCCGGCATAAAAATTCTAAGTGACCAATGGCAGCCATCGCGTTAAGTTTAGTAGGACTCTTGTGTCCCTGGTGGAAACAGACCTACAGAGCCAACAGTTGCTAGAGCAGAAGCAGATTGCCCTAGTGGGTCATTGAGAATGACAGTGAATGAGATCATTCCTCTTTGTCCCACAGAGTTTGGCTCCCTGTTTACTACTTATCAAACTCTTTCGATATCCATTGTTTTAAGACATATACCAGAACAATAGTGTTATCTCCAAGGCGGTGGCTCAGTGGCTGCTTCAAGGGTCTGTTATGTCTTCTTTATCAGGTTAGCAGCAACTAGATCATGAAACAGGTGGTAGGACCAGTAATCCTGTGCTTAGGTATCCACAGCCATACCCGCTTTCCCATATACTTGGTCCCTTAGTCCAAGGCAATATCAGTCATTGCTCAGAAGCCTCCCAGAGTGTTGGGGTGGGGATAACCACCTGAGCCAGAGCGTGAGCCATTAGCAACTAGCGCTCATAGCAGCTGGAAGATAGGTACAGTGACCCAGTAAAAGAGATCTGAGGAAGAAACCAAGAAGTGCATGACTCCTATAATTAGAAAAATAGCAATAGAGCTAAAAGAAAGATTTTATATTCAGCTACATTTTAAAAATGCTATACATTTAAAATGCTTTAAAATGTAAAAATGCTTTTTGTCCCCATTTCTTAATGCAATCATTTATTGATAATTTATATCTTAACTCAATCACTTATTTTATAATTTATATCTTCATGGACTTACAGATACTTATTTTATACTTTGGGTTATAATCTAAATAAATTTTTTAATTATCTTTTTTTTCCCTCAAATTGTTCTAGCATGTGCCATTAGGAACTTGTCAGCTGGTTCTGGTCCCTCTTTGGAATACCACCATAGATGTGGATGCTTTAGGTTTTTTTTAATTAGCATATGAAATTTTATATATATTCATATATATGAATTAAATTCATATATAAATTAAATTAAATAATTAATATATACATTAAATTAAAATGTACAATTTTAAAATGTACACTTGAGTAGTTTTTAGTATATTCACTATATTGTCCAACCATCACTTCTATCTAATTCCAGAACATTCCATTATCCCCAAAATAAATCTCATATCTAATGACAAGCCAGTATTCCCCCTCTCCCCAGCCCCTGGCAACTAGTAATCTATGGATTTGTCTATTCTGGACATTTAATATAAATAGAATAAAACACAATGTATCAGAATTTTGTTCCTTTTTTATGGCTCAATAATAGTCTGTTTTATGGATGAATCATATTTATCCACTGAGCCTCTGGGGTGGATATTTATGTTATCTTTACTTATGAGCTAGTATGAAAAACACTGGTATCAACATTTTTGTGCATGTTTTTGTTTGTGTATGTGTTTTCAATTCTCTCGGGTATATACCTAGGAGTGGAATTTCCTGATCATCTAGTAATTCCATGTTTAATTTTTGAGGAACCAGATACAACTTTAAGTCCATTAAATAATCATCATTCAGTACTATTTGCCCACTTTCATGTATCATTTAAAACCCTCTTGCCAAAGAAATTTGAGATAGGTTAAAGAGATATGCAACATGATATTATTTTTAAAATTAATGTAGTAAAAAAGCACAAGATATATAACATATGCAAAAGTGGTTCTTAATCTTTTGGGACTATGGGTCCCTTTGAGAGGCAAATGGAAGCCATGGAGCTAGCTTAAAAGAATCTGATATTTACGACAGGGAGGCCCTTCTACCTTGAACATGAGATAAGATGGATTCAGTAAATGATTGTTACATTTGATTTGGAAGTTTCCAGGAATCAGAGCTCCTCCTCCAATTTTAACTTTACACTACAACTTAGAAGAACAGAAAACAGACATATAACTGTATAATTTAAAACTTAGCTGGGACGCCTGGCTGGCTCAGTTGGTTAAGCGTCCAAGTTTGGCTCAGGTCACGATCTCAGGACTCGTGGGTTTGAGTCCCTCATTGGGCCCTGTACTGTCAGCACAGTTCAGATTCTGTGTCTCCATCTCTCTCTTTCCCTCCCTGCTTACACACTCTCTCAAAAATAAATAAACATTAAAAAAGTTTTTTTAACTGATCCTAGGAATCTCTACTCTTAAAAGTTCATGGGTGCAAACCAGTCTCAGAAACCTAAGATCAACTGGCACAATTCCCTGCTTAGTGTCAGCCTGCCTCCATATTGCAAAGACTAGCTTACTCATACCATCTGGAATGTTCCCTGAAACATCCCAGTTTAGAGCCAAAGTCTACCTGCTCACCAGCCCCAGAGAGGAGGGGGTTCTTCCTTTCCATGGTACCTGACTTAACTCATTTACTGTTACTGAATTAATTGCTTCCCAGGAGAACTGATAGTTCCTTCCAAGTGCATTCTGGTACAATGATCCAGACAAGACAATCACAACTGTCAACAATTTCTTTTCCCATCAGGCTTACTTAGTTTTAAATTCCATTGCATTGAAACACTGACATCCAGTGGTTTGTTAAACCTGGTTTGCACCAGTGAATAAAAGCCAATTACGCACATCAGTTTCCAATTCTACATTCAGTGATAGCATGTTGTTAGTTTGAAATGGACCATGGTAGAAGCAGTTACACAATGTGAATTGGCATTTCCCCAAAGAGCCAATTGTTAAATGTATACCAGCATACCACTGCTGACACCCCTATCCTTACATACCAAAGCTTACTCAGTTATTCCTTTTACACAATGCTCCAGCTAGCCTTGTGCCTAAGTATTTCACATATGCATACCTCACAACTGTTTCCATTACACAGATAAGAAAAGTGATATTTAGAAACATTAAATGTCCAGAGTTACACGGATAGAAAGTACCATGCCTGGAGCTCAAACTCAGGTCTTCTTGACCCCCAAATCTACACATATGTGTGCATGATTTATACAATAATGTTCTTAAAACCATTCACTATTCTGGTATGAAAAACATTTCATGTATCTATATAAACTTGTGCATCTGTGTCTTACACTTAGGCTGAAACATAATAAAGAAATAAGTTAGAAAAGAATATTTCTTTTATGGTAATTGCTAAAACAAGACAACTCATCTTGCAAATTAATTTGGGAAAAAAATTTATCATAACTCCCTTTTTGCGTGTTATCCCTCACCACCTGAGGGATTTGAAGACTAATCCTAAATTATTTCATATGGATTTCTTCTTATCCCCTCCTCTCATTTATATCTCCCCTTTGTAGCACTGTTCTAGTCTCTTTTATTCAAAGATCATTTTCAGTGTTGATTAGTGTCTTTTTCACTACACTGTGAGCACACAGATACTCATCTTGCTCCCTTTCAGTTCCTAGAATAGCACGGTACACAGAGTCGCTTCTCAAGAAGATAGTTGTTGAAATGAAATGAATCATCTCAAGATGACCCAAAAGAGCTGATACTTGTTTTTATTTATTTTATGGCCATCTTTCACCTTGCCACAAGAACAACCCACTGCTTCCATATTCAACACTCCCTGTTTTCTAAAGTCATAGTTCCCTGTAAATTTTGGCTTCAAATAACATATAGGGAAGAAATACTATTGAAGACACTGGGCACCTTGTCTGCTTGCTCTAAAATGGGTCCAACCCAAGAGTTTCTTTACTATTTCCCTGAAGAGAGTTACACAATTTGTACTTTCTCTGAACAATGGCACAGCGTTGTCCAACAGTCAATAGAATTTATATTATGGAAATATTTTACCTCATCTGTCTAAGATTATATATTGCTCACATGTGAATCTATAAATCACAGATAGTTTGAAAGAAGCATTCTAACTCCTAATGTATGTTTTAGTATATTCTAAGTCTGAGCAGTTGAGTCAAAGAAACTGTATTTGCCAGTAACCTTAGCCATCAATGTTTTTGTCTCTAAAGGTCTCTGAAGCATCAGTCATTATATTCCACCCCTGACCCTCCTCATCTCCAAATATATTGTATATTGCCATATTCTGTTATATTTTGTTTTCAGGCCCCTTAGGGTTGTAAGGTATAAGATTCTCTGCAAAAGTACTCAGTATATCATTAATCTGAATGTCTTGATACTTGTCATAAAGAACAAAATTGTTTTCTTTTCAATTTCAGCCTGTTAATCTTACCTAGAAGCCTTTGTACCAACCCATCTCATTTTTCTCCCATCTCAAACTTCATAGGGACTTCTGCTGTTGTTAGAACTTTTGTACTTTGTAGCCTTTACTCATAAATCATCTACTTAGGCCCATAATCATTTAATTTTCCTCTTCAGTTAACTCTCTCTAGGTAGTATAAATCAGATTATTACATTATGTATTTGCATAATTTTCCCAAAGCAAATCAAAGAATTTCATGATCCCATGAACCATTCTCACAGCTCCAGATAGAAGATATGGGGGAAAATAGGTATGTTTAGCTATGGAGGAAACTGAGCTGTGGAACATTTCAGTAGGTTTGAACCTGGTGTTAAATATGATCCTACATAAGCCAAACTGACTAAATTTTATAATATCCGGCTATGAGACATGTTTCTATGGACAACCAGACATGCTTTTGTCCATCTTATTACTCTTGAGAATACAGACTTCCCACGCTATTCCACAGAGCAGCCCCAAAACACCATTTGCTCTGGTTTCCTTAGAAACAACTTGCCACAAGGCTCTGGTGAGCGATTCCGTGATGCTTATTTGTTAGTATTGATCCTGGTCATTCTGGCCTTTTCACTCTCATTTGATTCTAGATCAGGTTGAATAATACTCCACATCTAGGGACATGCAATTGAGAGAAACGGTTAAGAGCACTGGCTTTGCTCTTAAATTTGAAACTCAATTCTACTACTTGAACACGATCCTTAAACCTCCTATCTTGCTGTTTCCTTATCTGCAAAATGAAAGTAGTTCTGGTCCTCACGGAATTCTGTGAAGCCGGAATGACAGAATGCATGGCAAACCCCTGGCACTGGGTCCAGCCCCCTACTTGCTAAGGAACATTGGCTATAATAATTATTATTTTATTTTATCACCAGCACTGCCTTAGCTAAACTGCTAATCTGCCAACAGTTACTGCACCAGGCAAACTCTACTGGTGCCCTGGGTAAGTATATGTGACCAGTTTTGTGTATTTATCTTCACCCTTCCCTTCTTCCTATCCATAACTCATTCCTCTCCTAATTAGGTCCAAAAGAAAAGGCTTCAGCATCCAGATTTCCTCACCTCTAATCCAACAACCTAGTTCTCCAAAACAAGGCATAGGTATCTAACAGAGTAATCCAGGGATTTAAAAAAGAAAGAATCCTTTTTGAGAGGCAAAACATGGCTTTGGATGAAATCCGGCTGTCATAGCCTATGAACTTCCCTTAGGGCTTCTTTAAAATAAACTATTTTTGCCCTGCTGGGATCATTTCAGCAAATTAGCAATGATGACTTTCTTTTGTTTCTTTTTTTTTTAAATCTCTTTGCCCCTCACTAAAATCTGCTACTTGTCCTTGGGGGCCGTTGACAAGACATCATAAAAAAATATCTTATGGTATAGACTACTTAATTTCCAAGTGCTTATTCAGTGTAGTCCTGTAATTTTTGTGAAATAGATGGAATCACATCGAGCTTTCACATTTGCATTACTAATTGAGTTACTCAAAATAAATTCACCATTATAACCTGATGTAAGGTATGAATTTATCAAAGAGACAAAAAACTAAAACAAACAAACAAACAAAGACTTAGAGTTTCACTGTAAGTGGGTTAGCAGCTTAATTGGGGCAGCTGAGACAGGGAAAGCAAAGGGACCCCAGCAGAAAGAAAGCCATTTTTCCCTCTGCTCCCTTTCCTACTTCTATTCTAGCTAGGATCTGCACCCTCACCCTACACACATCTTAATGTGTGTCCTCTTTGTAAGTGACAAGGAGGTAATGACTTCTCTGGAGCCTTCCAGCACAAAACATAACATCTTAGGAAGGAGCAGGTGAGGCCATCATATACATATTCTAGATCACAGGCGCTCGCCAGACAGCTCACTAGAGATCTTGATGCCCAAACTCTCTGGCTCCAGAGAATGAATGACTTACGATGGACACCTGCACCTTGTCCTTGTTCTGACCTGTATCCTGGATGCCTGAGAGGTGACGTGCAGCACAATTGTCAATAAAATCCCCAGATCCCAAGTGAAGACAAGACTTGTGCTCTTTTCCTTTCCGAGTTTCCTAGACGCTCTGTCTTATCTAACCTCTCTCTATGTACCTTCAGTAAACTCTGCTTCCACTTCCTGGTAGCTTGCATTTGATTTCCATCCTACATGAAGCAAAGGACCCCGTTGGGTGCTCCTGTGGGTCCCCTCTGAGTCCTCAGATGCAGCTTGCCTGAACCACAGTAATGGTGATAAAAATAATGAAATGATAGCAATATGCATTAGCAACTATCATGCAAGACATAGTGCAAGATAATCCACATGCATTTTCTTATTTCATCCCTGTCTGAAATGCTCCTGCAGCCATGATTCACAAAACAATGTTAATCTCAGTCTCCACTGAGTGGCACTCAAGGCACCTTTCAGAGATCAGTAATCCCTACCTAGAGATTGTCCTCACTCTCAGAGGTCAAAGTTAGCTTGTCAAATGTCAAATTAAAGGGGGCAGGAGACAGGCATCTGGGTGGCTCAGTTTGTTTAGCATCTGACTCTTGGTTTCCACTCAGGTCATGATCTCTCGATTTTGTGAGTCCACGCCCCTCATTGAGCTCTGTGCTGATAGCTTAGAGCCTGCTTGGGATCCTCTCTCTCCCTCTCTCACTGACCCAGCACCACTCTCACCGTCTCTGTCTCTCTCTAAAAATAAATAAGCTTTAAAAAAGGGGGGGGGGGACAGGAAAATCAAATACTGTATAATTTCTTGTCTCTTTAGCTAATAGAAGATCAAAACTTCCCTTAATGACTCAGGTTTTAACTCCAAAATCCATCATGAAGAGAAAATACTGGATTCTCTTACATCTTCTAGCTCAAAGTCTTCACTAAAATTCTAGTTGACTACAATTTAAATGCGGGTTTCCACCTCCCGTGTCTAGTTAAACATCTCTGCAATCAACATAAAGATGAAAATATCTGGATATTGAGCTAGGGGTTAGTTGAAAAGTAAAAACCCATGAGAAGAAGGGCCATTTATTGGATAAAAGTTTAGGTTATAACAGTGGTTCACAACCAGGGGCAATGTTGCTCCCCGGGGAACGTCTGACAATGTGTGGAACTTGTTTGATTGTCACAACTCAAGAGCAGGGGGGACTGCTGGCATCTAGTGGGTAGAGAACAGTGATGCAGCTAAATATGCTCCTGTAGGATGCACAGGGCAGCCTCAAAGAATCTGCAGCCCACATTGTCATTCCCACCCTAGATAAATGTGAAGCTGCTTCTAACAGGTATATTCCAATTCTCTAAAATTCCTCCAAAGAGATGGTTACACACTTCTCCTCTGTGTTCAATCAACTCTATACTCTCTCTGATTTTTCTGGTTAAGGCAACAATTACTGCAGATCAAATGAAAAAATTGGAGGTGGGTGAGAATCAGTCATGTTTCTACTCCATTCCTTCTGGGCCAATGTGAAGTATCCAGCAGAGAAAGTTAAGGGTTGGAATTAGGTAGATCTTGAAGAGATACAGGGAAAACACAGGACTGGCCCTAAAGAAAATGGTCAGCTTTGTGTCCCTGTCCCTGCCATCTGACCCAATTCCTTTATCCAGCTGCTTCCTCCTCCTGGCATCTCACACTGTCATTTTCCTTCGAGGGTGTTCCCCTTGCAGAGGCTACCTGATATAAATCTCCTCGATGCTCTTTCAATCAAAGAAACCAATCCACTTTGGATGATACTTATCCAGAACACATCTCATGAGAAAGGAGGGCAAGATCTAAGATGGGGCAGGTTTTTGCACCCAATCTGAAGCTAAGTGCTTACGTGCACTATCACAACAAAACTGAGGCAGGTCCTCTCAGTTTCATTCTTTGGCGATGCATCTGTGGCACCATTCAACTAAGTAACTGATCTAAGATTGTATTGTTAGCAAGTGGTGAATGTGAATTCAAACCCAGATCTTTCTGTTCCCAAAGCCATGCCCTTTGTATCACATAGCTCCCTGGGTCACATTTTACCTTCTCTCTGTTAACTGGTGCATTCATCCAGAAATCCCTCAAAGGCTCATCATATTGGTAGTAATTACAGATATATATCTATTTTGGCTTGCCACATCTTCCAGTGGGCAGGTCTATCAATGCCTATTAATCAGGTCAAGTGGGCATGACATTCTACCACCTATGCAGGGTATCATACCTAGAAGGACTTTGAAATATAATTCAAGCAGACAGGTCTTCCTAAGACCAACTGCCAATCAATATCATTTATGATAATATATTGTAATCATAAGCTAAAGCCTGACTTGCTTAAATATATCCTGCTCGTAAATGGGACATCAGCTCCCTACTCATCTTGTTTGACTCTGAATCAGGTCACTCCTCTCTCCTTCGACTTTATAAATACAATGAGTCACACCTCTATAAATTATTTCCTTATAGGGCATCAGGGATGAGAATAGCTTTCTGTGCTCAAATGGTAATATCTAGAAGGCACAGGAGCCTCTAAAAAGCTCCATCTTTATCCCATGGGTTCTTAATTCATTAATGGGTTTTAAGAGGTCCAGATTTGCAAAATTTCATGTAAGTATGCATTTTTCTTCATATAATTGATGAAAGCTTTCTTCAAGTACTCAAAGATAACTACTGTTTCTGAATTTAGGAATCATATTCTCTTCTATCCTACAGAGCTTGTCCCATAATTTCTGCCACTATTCCATTGTCCTGAATTGCAGTATAAAGGATTTAACTCCTTAATACTAACCTGGGATACTGGGTGCATGAGGACAGGGAGCATCCTTGGATTTACACTCTCTATCACTACATGCCCAAAGTTCTGGGGATACCATGATCTTCTTCAAGAAGCCATCTCTGAGTGCAGGAAGTATACTGGCATATTGATAATTGATGTTTTAAGTTGAAGACGATAGAGTGAATGTGACTTCCTTTGACTTGTTTTTGGAATCTCTATGGGAATTCAGTAGAAGTAAAATTCAAAACTTCCTGTGTACAGTAGCCACCATGGCTTCTGGTAGCTGTTTCCCCACAAAACATTAATTTTTCTATCCTTAAAATATAAATATCTTAAAATTGAAAGAAACTTTCAACATCTAACCTATCCAGATCAGGAAGCTGATCTTGCAATATGCCTTGCTGAAAGAATTGTCCCACCTATATGTAGGTTCTCTCAATGATATGGTCTTGACTTGGCTTTTAGGGCAGCCTATTCCGTTATTTCAAAGAGAATCAGAAGTGTGCAGACCTTTATTCTGATCAGTTACAATCTGAACCAACATAACATTTATTTGATTTATTTTATTTAATCAAATATCAAGTATCTACTTTGTGGCCAGCACCATTCTAAGCCCAGGAGATACAATGCAATTGTGACAGACACTATTCATAATCTACTTGAAATTAACATCTAGCTGATGACTGTTCTAGAAGTGAGCTAGAATGATACCATCCCCTAGAGGACAGTCTCAACATTTGAGATGATGATCAGGTTCCCTCCAGTTGTGTCTTTTTTCTAAGCTATATATCTTCATTTCAAGTGTCTTACAGATGCCTTCATTATCCCAGTCAGCCTCTTCTATGTTTCTCAGTGGTCATCTGAACAATGGGTTGCCTACAATGAAATGCAATACTCAAGTCTGGTGAGCCTGAGAGTCTGAGATTTTCATGAAGACAAAACTCAAGCCTGCTGATTTATCATCAGTATTCAGATGATACTGATGCTCTAATAAGTTTCTGATCAGCAAAGAGAACAGTGGAATCCATGGAGAATGCCAAGGTGACTCTTCAAAGATTCAGCCAGCCGAAGCAGAGCCCATTATTCTTACCCGCTAGGACTTCTGTTCTTGCATGATAGCAATGAGGCTCCACCGCTGGAGTCATGCCACCGCTTCTGAGCTAAGCTAGGTGTAGGCACCCACGTCAGCTCCAAACTCTAAATCCAATCACACCCTCTGCCCAGTGCTACTTTCTTCATTCCCTTCAATCCTTACTTTCTTCATTACCCCAGTAAAATTCCTGAGCAAAAAATGTCAGTCTGTTTCCTAGGGAATCTGACCTAAGACAGAAAACCCACTGGGGTCCAGGTTTAAATAAGTTCAGTTCAATTAAGTTCTAGAGCTGAAATGAGTTTTCCCACCCTCCGCAAGTGGGCCAGATCTGTATTGGCCACATTGCCCAACTGTTGCTGTGGGTGAATGTGCCTTGGGTGTGGAATCTCTCTTCAGCTGTTAACGAATCCCAACAGCTGAAAGGCTTGAGTATCTAAGCTCGATAGGCAATGGTCCACAGCATTCACTACAGTCCCTGAGAGACTATATAGAGCAGTGTTCTGTCTATCCACATTTCATAAATAAACTGTGTGTGTGTGTGTGTGTGTGTGTGGTGTGTTTAATCATGAGGTTTCATAGCTAATTTGTTACTGGCAACAGAGCTTAGATACTACCCTGCCTAATAAACCTACCTCATAGCATTGCTAGAAGAATATATGAAAATAAATGTGAATCACTTCATATGAGAGGGGCCTTATGCACCTCTTTCAATATTGGCACTTCTCTGTTCTCTACATGATAACAAGACTTTTAAGAATGGACTCTATTCATAGTGTTACCTCCCCATTCCTTCATGGTTCTCAAAGTGTGTTCCCTAGACTAGCATCATTAGCATTATCTGAGAACTTACCAGAAATGTTAATTCTGAGACCCACCCTGGATCAACTAAATTAGAAACTCTGGGCATAATGCCTAGCAATCTGTGTTTTTACAACCTGCCTAGGTGATTCTCATTCATGATAAACTTGGTAAGCACTGCTCTAACTCATATTCTTAATTTGCTAGATAACATTCTTGCTATCCAAGACAAATATGTGGGGTCATCTGACTGTCCTTCTTGCTTCTAGTCCCCTATATTAGTTTTTATATTCCTCTATTCTACCCATTTTCATATTATATTCTATGATCTGTAGAAGTGTGTCTTTTCTCATTGACTGTGTCCTCCTCTCGGGTAGGTATTAGCTATGTTATTTTTGCATATCCAGTGCTTTGCATTGTTCTTACACATAATGAACACTCAACAAATTCATCCCATTAAAATATGCAGCATTTACTGTTTGCCATGGACTTTTCTAGGTATCTCAAAAAGCTTGTATTTAACAAAAAAAGACACAACCTCAAAAATAAATGCAATAAAGTGATGCAGATGCTATAGCAAAATATTAGTAGTGATATTCCTTGTGGCTAGCACTCTCTTAAATGGTTTGCATGTGTTAATTCATGTAGTCTTCATAGTAATTCTAGGAAAGTATAAAGTATGATTCTAGGAAAAGAACAGAATTCATCCTAAGGAAAATTTATTCTTTTATTTAGTTATAATTTTTAATGAGGTCTTGGTTATACAAGACAGGACCATAGCCCAATCTGGGATAAAGAGGATAAAGCAAAAGTAGCTAGAGAAAGATGATGCAAAAGGTTGTCTTCCTTGGAAGTTGGTGTTTTGATAACTGATTTTTTTTTTTGGTCTCCTATCTATGAACTGGGGAGAGAGAATAAATGGATTTATGATATATGTCTTAAGAATCAATACAATCTTAACCCAAATAGTAACTCTCTTAGGGTGAAATTTTAGACACTGGGAGCAGGGATGGAGATATTGGGGTAAGAAGCCTTCAAATCATAGTGCCTATGACACTCAGCCTGCTTTGTCTTTAAGGTTGTCTTCCTGTCATTTCCCAACAATATGGAAAACATTTTCTTCATGTGATACTTCAAGCAGAAAATTAAGAAAGTTTGTTTTATAATCTGAAAGAGTTGTTGAAAAGTAGGATTTTAATACTATTCATACATAGAAGAATTTCTTGGATTCCCTATCTTGAACTTATTTCTCGGCAGATTCATGACTGGTGTTTGAATTATTCACCACTATTTACATTGAGCAATTAATTCTCTCCAGTGTGATCTGACCATCTCTGAAAAGCTATATTATCAGGCAAGAAAAAAATCCATAATATCGGGCAGCTGAAATGATTTTGTAATTAGCATGACATGGTTTTCTATAATGTCACATTAACTCTGAACATGAAAAAAGACAGGGAGTAAATCGAGCTCAAGGTGTTAAGTGGCCCCCTTTCAAGCACATGCAATGGAAACCATGCAGTATCCATCTTGTTGCACACATCCCAATACCTACTCTCATCAGAAAAACAAGGCAAGGAATCTGTGTAATAGAAATCCCAGAACAACAGAACAGGCAGTGTATAGATAGTATAGAGTGTAGTAATGGCCCCCGTTCTTTGCCTCTCCTTCGATCCACATGTGATTTAATAGTTCTACCCATAAAGGAAATAGAATACATTTCCTTACCCTCTGACTTTGGGTTTGGCCACATGGCTTGCCTTGGTCAACAGAACGAAGCAGTGGTGACAGTCATGTTCAGCTTTGAGCCTAGGCAATCAGAGGCCTGTTTGGTGCCTGCTCTCTTGACCTCTGCTGTCTCCATAAGAAAAGTTTGCTCCACCTGCACGTCCAGGAAGAGGATGAAAGACTCATGGATCAGAGCCACAGCAGCAGCTGTCCTAAGCAGGCTCCTTCTAGGTGAGCTGAATCCCCAGCCTCTGCAGTCACAGTGGGAGAAATAAATGTTTACTGTTGAAAGCCAGGGACATGTTATGCTACTATGCAGCAATATGTGGCCATGGTTGACTGATACCAGGGGGCATCTGTTTTTTGTTTCAAGATGACTTCAAATGCAAACTTGAAAGTTAGCAAATAATGATAACTGAGTCTCACCTTGAAATGTACTAAAAATAGGATAACCAGAAACAAGGAAACCGGAAACAAAGACTAAGAAAAATAAATGGCTCCTTGAATTGGCTTTCATTTCAAAGATGCTAACAGAGAAGAATCCAGTTCTCTCAGTGAAACTCAGGGACTACCGCTTGACACTTTTAATTAAAAAGACATTAAAAAATTAACACAGAACTCTTCCTACTTTGCTCTAGGGCAGCTCATGAAAGATTGCCTCTTCGCTATCAGAATGCGTAATATCTATGTCCAGGCCCATCTGCTTCCCCTTCTACAGGAAAGATTGTGAATGTCAGTGCCTCCAGTGAGAAACTGTCCTGTCGAGGCTTAATTTCCTCAGCACTGATAACATAAAAGCAATCTGGCAGAATAAATTAGTGGATGATTCCAAAGCACACATTTTTGATCCTCTGCCATATTCCTGACAGAAATCATAATAGTCAAACTATTTTTCACTATGAAGAATGGAAAGACCTATCTGAAAAGGCGCAGTCCTGTTTCATCTTCTTAAAAAAACACTGTGTGAGATGCTGAGGGGCATAACTTCTCGGACAGTGCTTCTGAAACACTAATCTACATACAAATCACAGAGAGAGCATGTTTAAAGTGGATTTTGATGCAGTAGAGAGGGAGTGAGTTCAGAGATGCTGAATTCTAAAAAGCTCCTATATGTGGCTGCTGCTGCTGGTCCAGATACCCCAAGGGGAACATTCTTTATCTATGAGCAATCTCTGTAAGCTGAAGTTATCCTGAACTTCAGAACTGATTTCAGTACCACGAGAGAGTATGGTATAGTGGAAGGAATAGAATTCAAGGCCAGTCTGGTTGGTTCAGTAAGAATATTTAAATCTTGCGTATCTACTCAACTTGCTGCATACTTTTAGGCACTGGGCTACATGTCTCTCAGCCTCCACTTCATTGCCAATAAAACGAAAGTAACCACTCTGGGAAAGGAGTTACCTAGAGAAAATCTTGCTAAATGGCCATCAGTCAATAACATGAGTTCTTCTCTTTTAATACAGTAAAATCTCAACCATAATCTCAGTTTTCCCTAGTAAACTGACCTATGCTATATATTTGGAGGGGAGTTTATCCATTCATGTTCTGTCGCATGTCTGATTATTTATCTTAGGACAAAATGCTTCAATCATAAGAAGACATGGAAATACACATTCTGAGATGTCGAGATGGTTAAATGCTATTTATTTGATAAAACTTCATTGAAGGCACACTCTTCACTAAAACTGTGATAAAGTGCTTTGAAGTATACAAAGACAAGATTTCACACCCTAAAGGGAAGCTAAAATCTAGAAAGGATAAGAATTGCATTTTGTTTGGACGGTGTTATCTTCTTCTTGAATCTGTTTAAGACTTTCCTGTATTCTAGGATTGAATATATTTCATTAGTATTGTCCCTGTGCTTTTAAGAGATATTGGGTTTTGTAGAATAAAAAAAAAAAATCCCTTTTCCTAGAAAGGTATTTTAGAAGCTGTCTTCATGCCTTTCAAACTGTTTCTTCCAAAGTTAAGCAATCCTAAATATAAGTCACTGGTAAAAATTCTTCTGAAATGATTAGGACAAAATAAAGGCACCTGACATCATTATACAATTCTTAACGTATATTTTTAGATGGGAGGAAATTTTTGAAGTGATGGATTCTTAGAAATAACTTCTTAGTTGCTGGTTAATCCTTTACTATCACTAACCCTCATAACCCTCATCTATAAAATAAGAAATTAAGAATAAAAAATAAAAAAACTATAAAATAGAAATAGAAATTAAGAAATTATAAAATTAAGTATTTTAACTAATTGAAGAGAAACATAATAGTTGTTCAATAAATAATAGCAGCAACTTATTCCTTGATCCCTTTTTCTTAGGCTTTTCATATAAGATACCAGGTATCTCAAGGCAATACAAGCCAGGCATATTGGTCCATGGGGTTTTACCTTGTAATCTCCCATTAAAACACAAAGATGAATGTGCAGCTTCATGTTATATGGAAGTCTGTATTAAATTCAATCATTACTCTAGTTTGTCAGCACACTTTCTTTGCAGACCCCTATTACTTCCTCACAGAGCTCTTATACAAAGCATCTTATGATCATCTCTCCTAGAACTGGAAAGCCCCCACCTACATTCTGTCCCCAGCCTTAACTAACAGTGTACAGTCGCCTGTGCCAGCAGCTGCCAGAACTGGTGATAAGCGCAACAGGGCACTTCACTAATGACAAAGCCTGAAGCTATGGAAAATCACATAGTTGAAAAGTTTCTCAGGAAATGAATTGCAGAGATGTGAAACTGAGAGCCAGGGGTGGGATATTTTTTTTGTTTATTTGTTTCCAACTATGAATGCCAACCCTAGGCTTCTCTGTGTTGGCAGAGTTTGTAATTCAATTTTAAACACTCCTATTATATATCTATGGAATTATAACTGGGTTAGATGAAAGGACAGCCAATCCATGCACCACCTTCTAATATTAGAAGTCAAAGAAAATGCAGGAATTTGAGAATTTTTATGTTTTTGCAAGACGTGCTTTCCTTAGTGCACATACTTGAGATTCTTAGTGTAATCAATTGCCTCCATTTATTAAGCACCTACTGTGTTCTAGGTACATAGTTTATCTTATTGACTGTAATAACTTTATGAATCATCTACAGTTTTATCATGCCAATTTGCAGATGAGAAAACTGAGATTTAGAGGAGTTAAGTATAATTTTGCCCAGGTCAGAAAAGTGTGAATTGGTAGAGCTGAGATTTACAGTCTCTGTGACTTTAATACGGCTCCAGCATACAAAATTGTTTTTATAATATCACACCAGTGTATTAAGAAAGTGCCCCCTTTTCCTCTGGAAAGTAAACTTTAGAATTGATGAAATTGGGAAAATCAAATAAATCATAACCTCCAGGCCACTTCTTATTGCCACTGCAGTTGCCCCCCTCCCCCCCAATCTTTTATAAAAGTTGTACACGAAACATTTGGCTGATTTGAGTTTCCCACACCATCCATGCACCCCTATCCAATCTGTAGGGGAAATGGTGAACTAATGAGCAGTCAAATATCAAGATAGTTGAGTTCAAGAAAGAGGATTGGAGGGAGAGATCTTGGGGCAGCTTAGGAAGGTAGGGGACAAGTGAGAAATGGGAAGCTTGAGCAGGTCTATGTATTCATGGAAGAAATTTCTACATGAAGAAGAATTTGTTTTACTTGCAACAAAATAAGAAATCCCTCTCTTAGTGAGATCTACTTTACTGGGAAAATATTTCCTTAAAATCTTCAGGGCAGGATTGGGAAAAGCATGTGCTGCGGTGGTAGCCAAAGGAGGGAGAGGTAGGGAGGAAGAATGTGGTAGATGAGAGGAAGACAGGCATGTGGGCAGGGAGCTTGAAGAAGACGAATGTTGGGTGGGAAACGTGCTGGATGAAATGCAGTGTGCTTCCTGAGGCAACTGAAGCTCATGATCTCTAGGATTTTCAGTAGAGGCTGCCAAAAGTGTTAGAGCTGATTAACAGGTGGATTCCTCGTCATGATTGATGGCACTGGACAACAGAACATCTGACTCCAGGTTACATCCAGAATGTTAGCTAATCTCCAGCACCACAAGAGGAAAGGACTCAGACGACACCAGGCAGTGGGGAGAATTAGATCTTTTGATTCCTCTGACACTGACAGCATTTAAACCTCTCACAAGCCTCATGCTTGAGTCTTAATAACATGGCTCTGCCCTCATCCTATAGCTCCGGTTAGATGACAAAATAAATACGCCAAGGCAAGATTCACTCTGGAAGCCAGGGCGCCTGGGTGGCTTAGTCGGTTAAGCGTCCGACTTTCGCTTAGGTCATGATCTCGCGGTTCGTGGGTTCGAGCCCTGTGTCGGGCTCTGTGCTGACTGCCAGTTCAGAGCCTGGAGCCTGTTTCAGAGTCTGTGACTCCCTCTCTCTCTGACCCTCCCCTGCTCACGCTGTCCCTCTCTCTCTCCTAGAAATAAATAAAAAAATATATATATAAAAAAGATTCACTTTGGAAGCATCTTTGTACATGCTCTGATGTTCAGTAAATGTAATACTTGTTACATTTTTAAATTAAGAATTAATAAATTAACCTCTAATATATTTGGAATCCACATGAAGCTTAACACCCTATGTCCTTGAACAATTTATGTAATCTCTCTGAATCTTAATGTCTCTAAGTGTGAAAAATTATTGAGATAATAATATCCATTCCTTAGGCCCAGTGTATAGATTAGGAGGAGTACTCTTTGCATGTAGGTATGTATACATTAAATATAATATGTACATAAAGCATTTGGCACAGTGCCTGGAATGTTGGAAAGTACATGGGTCAGAGGTGTTAGCTGGTTGTGTTTCAGTTATTAATACTTTTTTTAAGATCTTGGCTTTGATCTGAAGTACAATCTCATAGATTAGAAATCAAGAGCTCTCATTATATTCCTGCCAGTCCCCAAGGCTGGTTTTCTCTCTTCTTTCCCTACCTTCTCATTCCTGTGCCCAAGTCTGATACCACTTAGAATTAACATGAGTGCAACACAGGGTCCTTTCACAACTTCTGTGACTACTTCTCCCCATCTTCACATACACACACCCCAGCATTTATGCATTTTTGAGAGAATTCAGTATTTGAGGGCCACAGGACAGATTCACCTTGCAGACTGTGTAACATCCCTACCATCACACTAACCCCATCCCCTCTCTCCCTTTTGCTATTTTCTTCCACCCTGAAAAGTGGCAAGAAAATCTGTTCCCTTAAGCGGTAAGGAGCAGTGGAGCTCATATTTACACCCACTGAGTCCAGCCTTTCATTCTGAGTGCATTTCCCACAGATATAGTTGTTTTCACCTACAGAATTCTGGTGAATAAAACATTCTCTGTTCTGATACGTTATCACTAATATAATAAGGAACTCCCTGATGGTGAATTTCACTAAGCCTGTAATAAGTTTACCAGGGCAGCCTGTCTTTTCCTTCTTTACGGTTCCTCACAAGTAGATGTAGACTAATGTGTTTGTGTGGAATGGAGCCCGAGATGCTCTCTTTTCAGCTTGTCTCATAATATAAGGTCTTGCATTTATAATAGGGGTTTTCCTAAATGATCTCAGATAGAAGGTGTTGGAATCACCAAAGCTCATAAAGCTTCATATACCTAATTAGCAGCAGAGCAAAGATAAGAAATTGGGTCTCCAGACCCTTACTTCTATGTTCTTCCCACTGCATATTACATTATACCCAGTGCCCTAGCTCAACTAAATAAACCTCTGTCGACATCTGATTAGAGACCAGGAAGTGCCCTCCTTCCTGATCAAGGCCGACCTCAAAGTTCTAACTTATTTATTTCTATTTTAGTTCTTAAAAAGAAGAAGAAGTAGAAGAAGAAGAAGAAGAAGAAGAAGAAGAAGAAGAAGAAGAAGAAGAAGAAGAAGAAGAAGAAATGCTTTTCTTTTAAAATGATGCAGTGTTTGGAAACGTCCCCAAGAAGGTTCTTTTCTTTTTTCAAAAATAAATCTCAAGGTCTGGTTTTGTTTGTTTGTTTGCTTGTTTTTGGTGAGGTTGCTCTTCAAAAGGACCCGATGCACTTGGGTTGTGCAGCCATCTGCCACTACATGCTCAAGTATTGTGGTTAAAAAACTCTGGCCACCCTGCCTTTGATATAGAAGAACCACACCAGGTTGAGTCATATTCTGTGGAGAGAACACAGCTAATTATGGGATGTGCTGGGCCCAGAGAATATGTTAACTGCTACATAATTACAACTGCAATCCAAGGGGACAGAGTCATGGAAATCCAGTTAATATAAAGAAGTCAACATAAAAATACTCAATTCTAAGCCACAAACAACTGAAATATAGTTCCATTCTTGAACTTCTATTCACATGGACTTCCCAGCTGAAGATCTGGTTTATCTTCAGGGATGCCCATGATCCTGTAGCCCTCTTTGCAGTTAAGTACAATACTGCTTCAACAATTCTGCGTTGTGATAGTTTGAAAGAAGATGAGAGTTTCAGAGACACAAGACCTTGATTCTAGCTTCAGCTCTCTAATTAAAAAGGCAAGAGACCTTGTACGAGTCACTTAATTTGGGGAGGGGGAGGTTGTGGGTAGATTGAGAGAGTGTCTGAAGTTTCCCTTCGTGACAAATAGAAATAGTACATTTCAAAGGAGTTATTGAACACCAAGTTCAGGCCATGCAAGTATTTAGAATTCAGAGATGAATAAAAACATAGCCTAAAAGCCAATTTCACAAGGTTATTACACTTTCTCTGAATGTTCTATAATTTAGTAAGATCACAACAGCAATAGAAACCTTACCCTTTGGGAATTTTCTTTACTCTTTGAAAAAAATTCAACTCAAATTCTGATCAAGCAAAGTAACTTCTCATGACCAGTAGACTGAGAGGTTGAATGGTGGGAAAGTAGAAATAAAACTTTCACTGGCAGTATTTCATGGCCACATTCGATGATGTCTAGGCTGTGTTCTACAACAATCTACCTGTAGGATGTAAGTCCACAGGCTGAATCCAGGACAAAAAGCAGAGGAACCTAAAAGGATTCTAGCACAACAGTTGTGTAGTACACAGGGATACGCATGTACATGTCTGCGTACATGCAAATACGCAGCTGTCTCTCTTCACAGTGTGACACAGGGGCTCTTTCCCTGGGATCTGAATTGGAACCATCTAAGGTGCCCATGTCATACCATAAAGTTTTCATTTGGCAGATCTGCAGTTTACCCATTTTGATACTCAGGCACCCCTGCCAAGTTTATCTACAAAAGAAATATGAGATGGTTATGACCTTGAATTTTGAAAAGTCTCTCTGGTTTATGATTATTAATTGCCATGTGGAAACTGTTTTGTAGGACATTGGGAGAAGCCATGGTTGGAATTAGAGGTTAAAGTTGTATTCCCTACTACGCTGATTAATTAATTGGCTGGAGGACTTCGGCAAGGGACTTAATATTTCTAAAATTTATTTGTATCTGTAAAATGGGGACAATACCCAGCCCAGTCCTGAGGATTAAATGGGGCAATTTATATACTTAGTTTTGTGACAGAAACTTAATAATAGTTCAAGTAATGATGGTAATACTCCTGAAATGACTCTATATACAGGGCTGTAATGGAAGAAAACATATGATTTCTGAGGCATAGTTATCTCTCAAAAATCTATGATAATGAGAAAAGGTTATTGTAGGGAGTAAGATCATTAATAAGTAATCTAAAAATCTCATTTTATAAAATTAAAATAGTTTTTCATTATAAAACATGTATGTTCACTATAAAATTTTTTTAATGATATAAATACATATAAGGTAGAATATTAATTTTATTCTTCCCAACTCCAAAATCCAGTGATTATTTTTTATATATTTTTAGGTATGCTTATATGTGTGTTTAATAAACAAATCATTTTAACTTATTTAAATGAACTTTTTTTTGAGAGTGGGGGAGGCACAAGGTGGGGGGGGAGAGAGAGGGGGAGAGAGAGAGAGAAAGATAGAGAGAGAGAGAGAGAGAGAATCTTAAGCAGGCTCCATGCCCAGTGTGGAGCCCTATGCAGGGCTTAATTCCACCACCCTGGGATCATGACCTGAGCTGAAATCAAGAGTCAGACACTTACCTGACTGAGCCACCCAGGTAAATAAAATTTATTTTAAGTAAAATTATTTTAAGTAAAAATGGATTGTGTTATATATACTATCTTACAGATTGATTTGGCTCTGTTCAATAATATATCTTAAAACTTTCATGCCGTTACATATTATAAATAATCTCTCATTGTTTTAACATGCTGGATAATATAATGCTATATGGATACACAAAAATGTATTTACTAAGATGGTTGAACATTCAGATTGCTTGTAATTTGTAAGAATCACAATGCTACAGGGGCACCTCGGTGGCTCAGTCGGTTAAGCGACCAGCTTTGGCTCAGGTCATGATCTCACCACTCGTGGGTTTGAGCCCCGCGTCAGGCTCTATGGGGACAGCTCAGAGCCTGAAGCCTGTCTTCAGATTCTGTGTCTCCGTCTTTCTCTCTGACCTTCCCCTGCTCATGCCTTCTCTCTCTCTCTCTTTCTCTCAAAAATAACTTTTAAGAAAACATTAAAAAAAGAATCAATGCTATAATAAGTAAAGCTATACTTTAAAGAATGGTATATATTCTCTAATCTTTTAAAAATAAATAAGGCATTATTGGAAGGAAGGAAAGAAAACATGAAAAGTTTATTAACTTATATAATCATTTGATGTGCATAATGTTAAATAACATATTTGTGAGGTTTTTTGTTGTTGTTGCTGAATTTTACTGATAATTTTCCAGAAGGAGAATTAATTGGATTGGGTGGCATTCTTGTGGGCATGTTTGCACAGCTTTATGTAAAAGAAAGAGAGTCCAATAAAATTGGTGTTCATTGAAAATGTGATGAATCTAACCTAATGAATCTAATCCTTGGGTTCTGAAATAATTCTCATACTTTGACATTGTGTGGGCATCCCATCGTGAACTACCTTAGAGCCAGATGACAGGGCTGCTCACATGATATACCCAGAACTTAACCAGGCAGACACCCCAGGGCCTTTGTTTCATTTCAATGGTAATGTGAGACAAGGTTTGCACTTAACATTCATTAAGAGAGGGAAGAGAAATATTTTTCTTCAGTGTTGGCTTTGGGAGTATGTTAAGCAACTCAAACATTTTAGAGGTCCCAGTTCCTGATAACATACTGGCGGAGATCCTGCGTGAGTAGGCACACCTGCTTGGAAAGATTACTTGTTTTTGTCTAGTGGATCTACATACACTATGTAGTTTTAATCAAAACTCCATTGAGATTTTTCAAATGGACATTTACTAAGCTGTTCCTAAAGTTAACCAAAACAGTACACGACCAAGAACGGCCAAAAAATTCCAAACAAAACAAACCAAACAAAATAAAACAGTGTATCAAATCAAAATATACAGATATTAAAACATTGTGGTGACTATGTCAGGAATAGACAGATAAATTGGAACAGAATATAAAAGTCTGGAAATGAACCATCTGTAAGAATTTGTTATGTGAATAAGGGGACACTTCAATTGGAGGTAAAATCATGTGCTACTCAAAATTTAGATTCAATTTGGAAAAAATAAGCTATATATTTCATTATACATACAACAGAAAGACTAAAATGAATAAAAGAAAGCTTTGAAAAGTATTAGAAGGAAACATGCTAATAAGACAATTAAATTAAGACTTGAATTATGAACATGGGGCACTAGAAAAAACTATAATATGTATATAAATATACACACATACACATACTGCCAATATACTTCCTATATATACATATGAAAGTCTTTCTAAGCAACACACAAAACTCAAAGGACATAAATACAAATATTGGTAGACTTTACTACCTAAATCTTTCAATTTAGATACTTTGAAAGGCATCATAAAGATCTTTAGAAAACAAGTTACAGTGGGAGAAAATATTTTCAAAAAGAATCAATACTTCTAATATTAAAAGCTCTTACAAAGCTCTAAGAATAATGTAACAAGACCACTAGGGAAATGTACAAAATATTTGAACAGACAGTTCAAAAAAGGAAGAGGGCAAATCTATCCAGAAACATTAAAAGAGACTCAATTCAGGGTAATTGAGGAACTAGAAATAATTAAAACAACACCAATAGGCCATTTTTCTCCAATCAGATTTATAAAAATTGCAAAAGATGATCTTTGGTGCTGGCAAAATGCAAGGGCAAGAAATGGACCCTTTAAAGCACTCTGTGCAGGGAGATAACAGCCGTTTTGTGGTATAACTTTGTAATGTTCATCAAATTCAAAGGTATTTATACTTTTTCAGTTTCTCTCCCATAGGACTCTTCACTGATGCTTAGATATTTATGTAAGGGTGTTACTGTAGCATTATCTTCACGGTTACCTGTGTAGCACATACTAATTCCATAGAAATGGTTGACGGGATGATTAGAAGGCTCCCCAGGGAGAAACCCGGCTTGAGCAGACACTCTATAACTCAGTTCACTAAAAGGCTGGCGGAGATGCAGCATGAAAAGCAACAATATTTTTTCAGATAATCTCTACTTTTCAAAAAAGACCCAAACTCCATGTATAAAAAACATTCAGAGTCAGGCTTCTATTTTGTAACCCCATTTGTGTTTCTTGTCTGCCTAAAATCAAGGCAATACTTTAGAGAAATTAAATGAATAAGAGGTTTTATGTCAGTGCCGTCTAGTACTGAATATGTCAAAAGTCAAATGCTTCCCAACCATGTTCTTCTGAAAATACTCTTTCAGTATTTTCAGTATACAAGTCACATATTTGAGAAAGCTTAAAGATAAAACTGTCATTAAGAAAACATTGTTCCTTTGGCCATGGTCTTATAACCTCACCAAAAGATGACTAGAATATTCTTTTCCTTGCTGTTTGTTAAAGGTTCGTGCAGTTCCAGCTCTACAGCCATGTTTATCAACCGAACTATACAGTGCAACCTGTGTTTGGAAGGCTAGTTCTGTTTTATTACAGTTTCCCACAGACAAAACAAAAATATTTGTTTAAACTTATCTATTGAACACAAAAATCACTACTGTTTTCCTGTTCAACTGATACTAATGTTGGATCTAAACTTTAAAATGACAACAGTGGTACCTGTCTGGCTGAGCAGAGATTTTAGGCCTAGAGCACATCACCATATTGCCTCTTCAAAACAGGATAAAAGGGCACCTGGGTGGCTCAGTCAGTTAAGCATCTGACTCTTGACTTCGGCTCAGGTCATGATCTTTCAGTTTGTAAGAATGAGCCCCACTTCGGGCTCCATGCTCACAGAGCAGAGCCTGCTTGGGATTCTCTCTCTCCCTCTCTCTCTACCCCTCTCCCACACACTGTGTGCTCTCTCTTTCTCAAAAATAAATAAATAGATTAATTAATTAATTAATTAATTAAAAAGAAGGCTCTGAAACTCTGTTTCATGGACCACAGGGAAGACAACATTCTGGCTGTTCTGACAACACACCTGCTCCCAACCACTACTGATACTGAAGTCTGTCTCATTCGCTTCTCCTCTCACCTAAAAACCAAAGCCCACCACTTATCAGGATGGTTCATGCTTCCCTTTCTAATCGTTAGTATTCCCACAGACCCTTCTGGATCCCTAGCTTGGTATGCTCTTAGAGCGATGTGCAAAGGAGGACTCCACTCACTAGTGCTATGAAGGATTGGATATCAGGTACATGATGGTTAAGGCTTAGTATGTAGAGTCGGACCCCTGAAGGAAATCCCAGTTCTGCCACTTAACTTGTGTGCCCTTGAGCATATTACTGAACTTCCCTCAGCATCAGTTTCCTTATCTGTAAAATGGGAATAACAGAAGTATTTGCAGGATTGCCAAGATCATTAAACAGGCTAATATGTTGCCTGGCATATAAAAAGAGAGGGAAGAAAAGAGCTCTCATGGCTAGCATCCTCGTTATCTACCTGCATGGCCCTGCTTTGGCCAGACCTCGGTTTACTTAGCAAAAACAGGCCACACCAGTTCCCACAAGGCCACAGCACTGCTTGCAGGTTTCCCAGGCTATGGGCATGCACACCACATTGGAGGCAATGCCATCAACAAGAAGGTGACAGAAGTTCCACCCTGAGTCCCAGCCATGCCTGACCCTCCATTGTCACTGTCTCGGGATCCAGATAAAAAGGAAAGAAGCTCCATGGCTCTATGCCACTGTGTGCATACCTTCCTTCTAAAACCAGGCCCTCTGCAGACCTAATTGTGCACACATGTGCCTTTTGCTAGACCATGAACCTGAAGGAGGAGGAATCAAGTCCCTTTTTTTTTGTATCTCTTTTGGTTATTTGCCTTGACTGTGTCTGGAAAAGAAGGAATGGATGGAGGGAGATGTGTAATAAGCAAGACAACTGAACCAGCCTAAGGTAAAAGGGAATTTGCCTTGTTTACCAACCCCTTTGTTCCCAACTGCAAAAGATGTTCTTCTTCTTGGCTTATCAATGCCTTCCAGCATGTCTTAGCTTGGCTCCACTGCGCTTGGGATTCCTTCCCCCATCTCTCTGTATCAGAAACCTCTCTGTCTCTGCCAAATGGCAATCAAGTGTGAATGCATTAGTCCTCTAAGACAAGATACTAACAAATCGATGTAACAAAAAACCCAAATCCTTAATCCAGGGAAAGCAATTCTCTATAAAGACTCTAATACAGGTCATTATAATGGGGCAATGTTAAGTTCTGAGTCCGGCGGGTGAGAGAAAGTCACCTATACGATTTTCCTTTCTCCTTCCTTTTGTAATAGCTTCCTCAATTAGTTCTGAGAAATGTACCTGTAGGATCCGAATGAGTCTGGCCACCCTGCTGCGTCTATGCCTGTTCTATCGCCTCTTTGGTTTTCCCAGAGCCAGCCTTAAAAGAATCAAAGTTCACGTAGAAAGTACTGTGAGAAAGCCACTGCACTGTTTGGAGAACTGTATCAGAGAAACTAGAGATAACCGAAGGGCTTTCTAGTTCCTCCTCCAGGCCAGTAGCAGCATTGTTCTGAATACAATCAAGTGTTTGATTTCTTTGCATGACCACATGCAATCCCTGTGGAGAGCCCACGACTAAACATGAGCAAAGGCTGGTACTTTCCCCTCTCAGTTCAAACCTCCAGCCAAATGAATCATAGGAGTTCTATGAGAAACTGAGGGGAAAACCCACCAATAACTAGTCAAAAACCTTTAAAGTATGACTGAGGAAGTAGCTGGAGGGAGAAAAGAAAGCCTCGCAAAGCACTATTTATCGACGGGGCCTCCTCTGTGCTTCACATTGCCCGAGGGCCTTGGATTGGAGTGTGGATTACTCTGTATTGATTGATTGACTCTGTTCAAGTTGAGCGTCAGCTGCCTGAGGACAGAATCGCACATGGCAGTGGCATCGCGTTCACAGTGGATTTGGAGAACAAGAGTGCCTGGGTTTGAATTCAGTGTCTACCCCATGTGTCCTTATAAATTTGGATGAGTTATTCCATCTCGATGGGCTTCATTTTCTTTTTTTTTTTTTGGTTTTTTTAAAATACTTTATTTCTGAGAGAGAGAGAGAGACAGTGTGAGCAGGAGAGGGTCAGAGAGAGAGGGAGATACAGAATCTGAAGCAGGCTCCAGGCTCTGAGCTAGCTGTCAGCACAGAGCCTGACGCGGGGCTCGAACCCATGAACCGTGAAATCACAACCTGAGCCGAAGTTGGACGCTTAACCGACTGAGCCACTCAGGTGCCCCTCATTTTCATTTTTATATGAGGACAACATTACAATCTACCTCATGAAGTTACTGTTGGTGTTGCCTGTATTAAACCACTATGCCCACGCCCAGGCGTAATCGCTGATGATCAATAATTATCAATTCTTACTGTGGACCATTGCTGTCCTCCAGGTACAGAGCCCAGGGCACCAAAAATTCTGAAGATCGACATGATTCAATGAATAAATCACCAGCGCTGCCTTTGGTGATAAATTAAATGGTCTAGACCAATTGTATCATCCTATTCTCTCACCTCTGTTTACCTTATCAAACAGTTCTTTTCCTTATTTGTTTAGTAGCAGTTTATGAAATTTTGTAGTAGCAGAACTTATGCACATCAAGGGGGTTATTTCTTTATTCAACAAATGATTTTAAAACAGATACATTTTTCCAGACACCAGGAGCACGCTAAGAAAATGACACAAAGATAAAATGCCTAAATCACTGTTACTGATAATGACCGCTTCCGTCTATTATCTACCTTGTAATAAACATTGTATTAGGCTCTTTACATACATTAGCTCATTTTATACTGACAAAAATTGGTAAGGTGATTATGGTATCCATTTTAGAGAGAAGAAAACTAAGATTCAAACAGACCCAACAACTTTGCTTAACACTTTTCAGCTAGAATTTTCCAGAGCTAAAACCTCCTCTGTATTTCCAAAGCTTGTTCATGTTCTACTCTCTTGCTATACCTCTTCTAACATCTCACTACAATGTCAGGCAGAATGAAATAAGCACTCCATTGGAGGCATGAGTAAATCACTATGGGACTCTGGAATTCTGGGAGGAAGAACAATGAACATGGATTGTGGAGAACGAGGGACTTAGAAGGAAACATATTTAAGGTAGACGAGATAACAGAGGGGAAAGAAGAGGATGAAGGGCTCCAGGAAGTGAAAACATATCAGGAAAGGCCCAGCAGTATCCATTTACAGGGGGAAGTAGGCTGTGTGCCATGACCCAGAAAATCAGCTGCAATGTCGGGGTGAATTACTTATGGGTGGGGTAGGATTCCAGAGTTTGGGAAAAGATTGTTGTTTAAAGTACAGACACAATCTACCTGCATATTCACACACCTTGTTACATAGTTGAAGTAAAGATAAACTTGAGCCCCACCTTGGGTTTGGAGAACCATAACAATTTCCGTTGCACCAGTGTGACTTGATGATGTTTGTACATAAAGTGAGTGCACGCGCGCACACACACTCAGACACACACACACACACTATCAGACACACACACACACACACACACACTAATATCCAATGCCTAAATAATCCTACCTTGATCATTCTTTCTCCCAAGGCAAAATACCCAGAAATTATTCTCAATTTCACAAAGACTCAATGAGAAAATATGTATGATGAAGTCCATCTGTTGCAAGACCTAAAAGAGTTTGCTTTACATGTGACCTAAAAGCAGGTGTTTTAAGAAGAATATAGGGTTTAGAAAATGACAGGCCTGGGCATCCACATAGAGAATGGGTGGGGGACGTTTGGAGAACTACGGACCTTTAAGGTGGTTTGTTTTCCTCAACTTTACAGACAAAAGGTTTAGGGAGACCTGGACCTGCCCCAGAACCCAACACCCTTGTTCCCCTGGACTCTCCCACAACTTCATCTGTGAGTTGTTCTGAGAGCAGTGGCTGCTTCTTCTAGAATACATCCCGTTTGCCTCTACAGGGAAGGCTTTTTTTGGCTACAGTGAAAGGAGAGTGGGAAGATAAAACAAACTTTAATTCATCTGTTCTTACTCATAGGCTTCCCATCAAGGATGGGTTTTATCCTTATTTAGAATCAATACTAAGTAAAGAAAGTATAAATATACCAATTGAAAAACTCTTTCTGTGGATGCCTTAGCAGCCACAGTTAAATTGCCTGGGGTTTAGAGACATCATGCATTTCCCCTAGCCCTTATTCTGTAACCCTCAAGTGTTAAACTCAATCATTTCCTGGGACCCTTGATATAACAGCATCTAGGATCTGTTAAAGAATTTTTTAAATTTGTTTTTTTGGCTTTTTAGAAAATAGTTCTGGGACAGAGTTAGGTAAATCCCTAGTAGACCAATGGAGTTTTTGAACCCTAATTGCTTGTGCTGAACATTTTTTCCCCAAGAGTTAAGAGCAACTATATTTCAGTTGAGTGTAACCTTGTCTGACAAATGCAAGAGGATCTGGGTAAAAGCAAGGAATTTCCCCTGGGCATTTCCCACAGGTTAGCCCTGCCATCACACTTCGGGGGGATCCTATATTCTCTGTGTGCCCCCACAGGAAGCAGCACAGACTGAATCTGATGACTTTAATCTGTTCCCCACTGTCCTTTACACTAACTAGCACTATAATACAAGGGAAAGTCAAACTGAAGAAAGTTTAGATTCTTCATCTGTAAACTGAGAGGCTTAAACACACGTGTCCCTTTTAGAACCTTGATCTCTTCATTTTCTTGGGTTGCCCTGACCAAACACAAAATAAGCTGCAATGTAAGGGCTCAGAGCTGAGTACTTATAGAAAGTAAAAGGAAAATGCATGTTGGGAATGCATCTTAAGGGTTCATGGCTAGACTGTTCCCTGGTTAAGGGAATTGGTAACCTGTGGGTCACTGAGTCTCAAGTAAACCAATTTGTTGAGGACAAATTGTATGTGTGTGTTGGGGGGGGGACTTAGTTTCATAGAATGTGACACCAAAACAGCCTTGAGTGATGAACCTAGATCTTCAGCTATTGTCGGGTCAATTTTTTACTACATTATGCTGCCTAGATTTTTCTCCTCCAGACCTAAAGAAAGGAGAACATGAAATGACAGGCAGGTGATTTGGAAAAGGTTAAATGATTGTTTCCAAACTTTCCAAAGAATAGTTCCAGAAGACACTGCATATAAAAATGTTTTTAAAGTGCAAAACAGGATACCAGAAAATTCACCTCTGTCGTTGAGCTTCAATATTAGCATAAAACAAACAAACAAACAAAAAACCTCAGGAAGATCTTACTATAGAGAAACCTGTGTATTTTCTTTAACTCGAATTTCCTTATTTGGCCACTGAAGACATACTTTATACAAACCACCAATTATCACCGTATCCGATTTGTAAATATATAGAAATGATTACTTATATAGATGTAAGGAAAGATTACTTTGCCCACACTGTGAAGTGACCATCTCTGTCATCTTAGCATGTGCCCATTTGCTCTCCTGTTGCTAATTACCTTCATTCAGCACAGGCTTGGTTTTTAGTACAATATTTGTCAGCCTGATCTCAGTTGTTTCTTTATTCTATCCTCTGGCATTATACCTCTGAATCCACACAATTACCTGACTTAATACTTGCAGGTCATGGATACTCAAATACTTGTGATGATTCTGTAACTAATCCTTACAAAATTTTTGAGTCATTTTAGTCATGCAAATATTAATTTCTAAGTTGATCACATATACATGGCACAATTGACTTCTATAGCCCATCAGTTTTGTAGGATGCTGTCCAATGATGCACACCCAAAACCTTCATGTGTTAGTGAGAAGTGTGTAGCAAATCTAATCTTTCTTAAATATAAACCTAGAGTGAAATGAAGCCACAAGAATCCTCCCTCAAAGCCAGTACACACAAATCAGGGTCAGCAGTGAAAGGCACATGGTCATCTGCCCAGTGACCTATCTTTCTCTTTGGGAGCTGGTCAAGTTCCAGATAAGCCCTGGTGGGGAGGATGGATGGTGAGGAGGAATGAGTCCAGACCAGAGTGACCAGCGGGGCCATGCGGCCTGGAGCAGCTCCATGCAGCCCCACCCAACTCCAGCTGGATCCCCAAATGATAAGGTCACAGCCAGTAACAAGCAGCCAGTACAAATGGGTACGAATGACCAGACTTAGACATATGCACATGTTGATCAACAGGAACAAAAAAATTATTAAAGATAACTATGTTGAGGTGAGGACAAACATAGAGATGTACAAAACTAGAACTCTTGTGCATTGTTGTAGGAATGTAAAATGGCACAGCCACTCTGGAAACATATGGAGGTTCTTCAAAAAAAAAAAAAAAAAGGGAAAATAGAACTTCGTGATCCAGCAATACCACTTCTGAGTAGTTATCCAAAAGATCTGAAATCAAGATCTCAAAGAGATATTAACACACCTATGTTTATGGTAGCATTATTCCCAAAAACCAAGATATGGAAACAAATATCCCTTGACAGCTGAATTGATAAGAAAAATGTGGTATTTACACATGATGGAATATTATTCATCCTATAAAAATGAAATTCTGCAATATGTGACAACATGGATAAACTTTGAGGACATTATGCTACATGAGTAAACTAGTCACCAAAAGATAAATACTAAATGATTTTTCATTTTCATGAAATACTGACATAATGAAATTCACAGAATAAAAATGTGGAATTGTGGTTACCAAGGGCTGGAGGTAAGAGATAAATAGGGAGTTACTAATCAGTAGACCTCAAGTTTCAGTTAAGCAAAGTGAGTAAGTTCTAGATATGTGCAGTGCAACATTGCATCTACAGTCAGTAATAAATATACTCTACACTTGCAATTTTGTTAGGGTAGATCTTATGTAAGTGTTCTTACCATGATACAATCAAAAGGAAACAAAAGATGAAAGAAGACGTACTTGGGACGTCTTAGACACTGAACATATTGCATTATTATTTTTATATTCAGTGGGCTCTGAATAAGATTTAGTTTAGTGAATAAGGAGGGAGGGGTTAGACTGGAGTCTGACATTACTGTGGTTCATCCTCCTGATCCCTCAAATTTTATCATCTCTAAGATTAAAATTAAATAGAATTATACAGGGCATATAGGATGAAGGCAGTTCCTCGCATATAGTAAGTATATATTAAACATTTTTTAAAAATAGGACAGTGTGAAGACCTTACTTTTTTGTGATTGTTAGTTGGTCTTTCCTTGAAGTTTACAAGCTCCAGATACCTCAACATATCTCTTGGCCTCCTCCACTTTTCCCTTTTCTTTATTGCCTCATCTTTCTTCTCATTCCTCTGTCCTATTTCTTCTCACTGATCTCTCATATATCAGGTCAACCATAGTCTTTCAAATGCCTACTCCCCGTGTGTGTGTGTGTGTGTGTGTGTGTGTGTGTGTGTACACATGTGTGAGAGAAGGAGGGAGGGGAGAAAGAGAGAGAGAGAGAGGGAGGGAGGTAGGGAGAGGGAAAGAGAGGGACTGTTTCCACTGGAGAAGGGAGTGAGCAGGCTGCCTCCTAGGTGTGCTGGTTAGAAGTGAGCCACGGTGTGAAGGAGGGTGACAGACTCTGGTGACAGTAGCTGCCACACATTTCAGGATCTGAGAAGCAATGCAGTGAAGATCATTTTTTCTTCATCTACCATGAAATTGCTGTAATCTAGTCCCACTTCCCTCCTCCTGAGCCCATAGAGAGTAGACTAAGGGGCTTGGTTCTTGGCTCAAACTGCCTTTGATTATGATGAGGACACATATCAACCCCCTAATACCTGGGTATCCATCAGGCTACCGTCCAAGACACACTGGCTCCTTTTTCATAGCCAGAAATTAACAAATATCTCCCAGAAATCCAATGCCAGTCAGCTACTACTTTGAAAAAACAAGCAGAGACAGTTCTTTAGAAGTGTTTAGTAGCTCCATAATGTAGCTACTAGTAGCAAGCAAACATCTCATAGACATTAGCAATTTTAAATAATCTTTTAAAATTAAATATAAAATAGAAAAACACACATATTATAAGTATACAGCTGGATACATTTTTACAAAGGGGACACACCCATATGGTCATCACCCTGACCAAGAAACAGAGCATTTCAAACAGCCCAGAGCACCCCGTCACCCCTTCTTTCAGTCATCACCCCTGCCAGGGCCACACACTGCAGAGTTCTAACATCATAGACTAATTTGTCTGCCTTTTAACTTTTATTTAAATGGAACGAGTCAGTCCCTAGTTTCTGTGTCTGAGTTCTTGGGCTCAAAATATGGTTGCAAGGTTCATCCATGCTATTGCATGTGCCAATAGTCCATTGCATTTCCACTGATATTGATATCACTTCCCTCACCAGCAGATTTCAATTAGCTTTATTTCTTAAACCTAGCACACTTTAGAGTGCTTACAGGCAAGAGCTATGTATGGATGAGGGGCAAGGTCAACAGTGTACATAAGTTGTAAACAGCTCTACTTATTCTTTCTCATACAGGCTTCCATTTGACCTGACACCAGCCATAAAAATGGGCTTTCAAATTATGTATTTCTTGCCTCCCTTTTCCAGGTTCTGTCACATTGGTCATCCTCTGACCACCTCTCCCACTTCATCTTCTCTTCCCAAAGGTATGAACATCAGAGAACCTGAAGTGTAATATTTTCCTTCCCTACTTATATGGAAAAAACCAACACGAGCAGATGATGTTGGCTAATTTTCAACCACTGTTTAGCTGGGTGGGTGCTCACACGCAAGATTCACAATTTTATTTGAGGTGCCACAGCACCCACACAATTATCTATAAGAAAAAATATTTGTTCCCCCACATAAAAAAAATATTATTTAGGGTTGATCTGGACCAACACTTTTTGCTACCACCAAAGTGGGTGGAGATAAATGAGATTTGACTATAATGAACTAAAATGAGGGCAAATATTACATCAAAACAAGTGGATGCTGAAACACCATGTATGTGGTTAAATCAGACATGGAAAAAGCCCTGGAGTATGGAAGACAGACGGACATGCTAAAAATGGAAGAGAGGAAGCATACTAAGCAATGCAGTTATTCCACAATGTCATCCCTGCCCATCCCAAAGGGGCATAAATAGAAATATTGTGGAATTTAGCACCACTGATATTTAAGCCCAATTTCCAGCAAGGTCAAGACTAATAGCGAGTTATTTGTTTTACCAACTTAGGTTGCAGCGCCTTGGGCGGATCCTGTACCTTCTTCTATATCTCACTCAGCGCCAAGAACACTGTTAGCCATCAACAAAACCATAATAGACCTAGAGTCTTCTCTAAAGGCCAATGAAAACATACACACTGAGCTAATAGAGACATTTACAAGCAGTGGATTCCAGTTTCCTTTCTGAAAATGGCCACCAAGCCAGCCAAGCTAATTAGGTCTTAGTAAGTGACACCGACTGACCAGAATGGCCCACCTGCCTGGAGCTTTGTGTGTGCACCAAGCCTGTTTTCCATTTGTTTGGGTTTTGTTTTTGTTCTTCCAACTATAAATCAAAAGGGCTATGTCTGAAATTTCAAAGGCTATCTTTGAGATCCAGCCTGTGAGTTCATAGTAATTTCAGGAAAATGGGAATGCAATACTTAGCGCGGCAAAGAATAAATTTATTTATTTGGGGATGTTTGTTCATTCCCCTCCCACTTCTATTATCCCTCCTTTGGAGAAACATAGAAAAATAATTATGTCCAAGGCCACCCTGCAATGCAGTGACAAGTCCAGGAATAAAACTCAGATGATTCTTGCAACCTTATTTGTGATCCAGCCTGGGAGGAGCCATAATTTTCCCAGAATTTCCCAATAGAAGTGTCCTCGTGAAGGGCTATCTCAACCCTTGTTTGTGTTTCTGAAAATAACGTAAATTGATAGAGATAGGGATTGTGGACAGGAAACACTGGAGTAACACAGATGCAAAGACTAGCAGGTCTCTCTATGAATAAGAATGGTGTTGACTTCAACCAAGGTGCTGGAAACCAAGGAAGACCACGTGTGCTGAATATTAATCCTTGAAAAACTCAGTGAATATTAACGGAGCTTCTCTTACAAGTACTTAGAACACGAATGTTTCTATGTCTCTCATATTTTCTTCCTCCAAAATATTAGTAGAAAATGATACCACTGCAAATCAAGGCCTTTATCTGTGCCCCCCTAGATAAATGAATGAATTTATTTTGAAGGAGCCAAAACGTACAGCAAAGCATACCAGAACACTGTATAGCATTATAGTGGAGCAGAGGGAATGGACCATGGAAGTAGATACTCCTGACTGCCAATTCTAGTTTTGTTCTGCAATTTTCTAAACCTCTCTCAGCTTAATTTCCTCATCTATAAAGCTGGGACTAACATACTTATTCAGAGCTCTTTCCTTTTTTTTAATGTTATTTATTTATTTGGGGGAAAGGGACAGAGAGAGAGAGAGGGAGAGACAGAGAAAGACAGAGAGACAGAGAGACAGAGAATCCCAAACAGGCTCCACTCTCAACTCTGATCCCGACACAGGGGTTGATCCCATGAACTGGCAGATCATGTCCTGAACTGAAATCAAGATTCAGACACTTAACCAACTGACCACACAGGTGCTTCCAGAGTTCTTTCAATTGCAAATATAAAAAATTTAATCTAAACTTTCTTAAGCAAAAAAGTAAATACATAAGTAAAACTGAAATACATTTATTGACCATGTAATTGAAAACCCTAGGAGTTTCTAGCTCCTGGCACACCTGGATTCAGGTGCCCAAACTTGTCAGGAAGTGGTCTGTCCCGTGCCTTATTTCTTCTTAAATGGCTTAATTTTCAAGTTTGCTTTCCCGTCACAATGGCCTACAGAACTCAAGGATAATATCCTCACAGCCGAACGCCAATACAACAAAGACTTCTTAGGTACTGAACCTCATTTACTCTGATCAGTTATAGGTCTACATTGTGGGCATCGTTGGTAGAAATCCCAAGATATATCAGAGTGCTATCACCTGGATAAATGTAACTGGCTTCTGGCAAGACCAAAACAACTTCCCCTACAATGCATCTCAGTTGTTATAAAAGCAGGCAAACAAACAAAACTTATCCCAGTGCCTAGAATTTTCATTATGATAATAGTACATTCATTTTTATAAGTGGACAAATCTTAGACATCCAGATAATATTTGCCTACATTAACTCCAATAAGAGCATATAATACAGTTAGTAGTGGCATCTCCAAGATCTACAGAACGTTCTGCCAAAATTAGGTAAACTAGGTAAAGTCCAACATTTTGCCTGGACTGTAAGGGGCAGAGGATTTAGCTAAGCAGAGAAGAACAGAGAGGTCATTCTAAAGGAAGTAATTAAAATAAGTTAATGACTATATATTTTCATCTAAGAAAGAGCGTTACAGATAAGATGCACATTCTAACCAATAGAAAATGGCATATCATGAAGTAGATTTGTAAATAGTAGTAGGAAGAGTTTGCATATTTCCAGCAAAACTAACATCTGTAAAATTAAGTTTTTAAAGTGTCATTAGTGGGCAGCTTGGGTGGCTCAGACAGTTAAGCATCTGACTCTTAATTTTGGCTCAGGTGATGGTCTCACAATCATGATCTCATGGTCATGAGATGGAGTCCCACAAAGGGTTTGCATCTGGGAGCAGAACCTGCTTGGAATTCTCTCTATCTCTCTCTCTCTCTCTCTCTCTCTCTCTCTCCCCCCCCTCCTTCTCCCTCTCCCTCCCTCTCCCTCTCTCCCTCTGTCCCTCTCTCTCTTTCTCTCTTTCTCTCTCCTTCCCTCCCTCCCTCCAAATAAATAAATAAACACTAAAAACAGATAGGCAGATAGATAGATAGACAGATAGATAGATAAAATATCATTAGCAAGGAAATTTTCTTTAAGTACTCATTCAATGTACTTTTTGAAAAGATACTCCTTAAGTTGGTCTGCTTTCAGTGAGGTGGCCTGTGTATAAACATAAACTTGACAAATGAAGTTCAGACCTCTTCATTATAGGACATGATTAGCTCACTTCAGGAAAGATGAAGATTTATTAGTTTAAGCATGTTAATAAAAGCCTGGCTGCAACTGAGAAATGAAAAGTAGTTTTGAATGAGAAAATTGCATTAATATACATGATGTGGGTTCCAACTGGGGCCAAAATGAAAACTATTTCCTGGATTTCAGATAGAGCTCTGTCCAACAACAACCTTATTTTGAGCATTTTGAAGGTAGACTTCAAATAAATAATGAAAAGGAAGACAGAAACGTTTAACCAAATGTGAAAAGAGTTTTTTTTAAACACATTGGGAGTGCCAACCATAAATAATTTTTGTAAGCAATACTAAACCAGACTACCATCCTTCCGGTAATGCACCTACATCAGGCACCAAGAATACTTATTTCTGGCTATGATGAATTCAGATGAGTTATCCCATTCTCCAAAAGATGTCTACATAAGGCTCTCCTGGCTGCCAAAAGCAGTATTCTCTTAAAATAGAAATTCCTTCTCAGTTCGACTTTGCAAGTCTGTTATGATAATCCCAGGGAATTTACCAGTCTGGGGAGATTTATTTCATGGAACTGAAGTGTTTCCAAGGTTTGAAGATACTCACTCCATATTTTGGGAAATGAGCATGTGATATATTTTTCATGTTAGTTCTTTCTACAGGGTGCTGTGAGCTGGTGACTAAAAGCTACAGGGTTCACAATCAAAAAGTAAAAACAAAGCATTAAAATAAATGAATATAATAAATTAAGATCTTGAGAAAAAATGAAAGGCCATGACAGCAAAACATTAGATTCCAAACAAAAACATAAGTGACTCATCCAGTTCTTCGTCATTAGTATAAAATTGTTTCTAAATGTGAACACATTGAGGAATGTCTACACCAAATATTCATTGAATGGTATGATGACCACCAAGCATCTCTACTGTTTTGGGTAGTGTACCTTTATGTTTGTGGCCTAAAGGGACCCTTCCTCAGCTCTTCCTTCAACCAAGAGCTCTGAAGCCAAAACAGAGTTCACGATGTGGCTAAACAAACAGAATTTTGATTACAAGAAGAGAGTGCATGGCTGGCTGGATGTCTGATTATCTGTTGAAGATCAAATCAGCCTTGGGGTGAGGCTAATAGGAGCCTAACCTCATCTTCAGGAAATAGGTGAGGCCTGTGTGAATAGGAAAAATGTAATCCATGGCCTGAAGCAGGTAGGGGAGAAAGCTCGATAGGTAAATAAGGCCTTGAAGAGGGCTGGCATATGCAGATGCCTAGCAGGCAGTGAGAGCATGGCTCTTTTGGGAAATTGGTTAAGTGTTCAGTCGAGTAAAAGAACAGTGTATATTGGGGAGGCAGAAGTGAGAGAAGAGGTTAGAAATGCAGGGCAGAAACAAGATAATGCAAAATCTTGTAGGCCCTCACCAAGATCTGTATTTATTCTGAGAGCAACAGGGAGCCATATAAATCATCAGAAAACCCTAGCACCCCTACGTATGAAGTATATCTAGAATCTGACCCCATTTTTAAAAACATCTTCATCCCCATTGTGGTCCAAGCCACCCTCATCTCCTGCCCAGAGTATTGCAATAGCCTTCTACCTGGCCTTCCTACTTTCCCTGGCTGTCTTCAGGCCCTCTTCCAGGTACTCCCTACGCTGTGACCCCACTCTACTTTCCTCCAGGACACTTATCATGTGACCTATTCCATACTGACTTAGGAGTTCCCTGTCCGTCTGCACTGCCAGCAGGGCAGGAATAAACTGATTTTTGTTCAGTGCTGTAGTATTGGTTTTTTTGAGCACTGCCTGGCACAAAGTATATGCTTAGTAAAATTTCGATCATGGAGGACTTGCTTGTGCTTCCTATATTCAAAACCCCTTCATCGGGTTACTATTTCACTTTGATGAAAAGTTAAAATCCTGACGATGGCCCCCAGAGCTCTGCAGGATCCGGTGGCTCAGTCTCCTCTCTGTTTTCATCTTCTACTACTTTTCCCACTTGCTCCCTTTGCTAGAGACACTCTGGCCTTTCCATCCCCTGGCCATCTAGCAAGGTTTTATCTCAAGAGACTTTGCACTTCCTAATCTCTCTGCCCCAAACAGTCTGGTTCCACAGAGCTATATATTTTGATCGTATACTTCCTTTAACAATGTGGATATGTCCAAGTCTGCCCAGAGAGGTCTTTCCTCCATCATCCATACAACAGCAGCCTCTTCCTGCCACCCAGGCACTCTCCCCTCTCCTACCTGCCTTTATTATTTTTTTTCTAATAACGAAAAAGTATCACTTTTCCTAATTCAGTAAAACCTTGGATTGCAAGTAACTTGTTCTGTGAGTGTTCTGCAACAAGCACACATTTCTAATAAATTTTAACTTGATAAATGAGCAATGACTTGCAATACAAGTATATGTGACAGTGAAAGTCACATGATCACAAGTGAGCTAATGGTTCTTCTCTCTCTCTCTCTCACTGTGGGATTGTGGGTGATCTCCTATGCTCGGATGCTCAGTCTCAGGCCGCAGTGTTCGGCAGAAATCAATGGTTTTTCAGAATGTTGGAAGGTGCTTACAATGGTCACGAGTGTATTTTTTGTCATTTCAGAGCACCTTTGAACAATCCTTTACTTTTTCGTACAAGAGTAAGCTTAGGAATATTTTGCTTCATTCTAGGTAAGGCTGCCTGCAGATATAGACCCTTGCTTCTATTCCCTTATTGCCAGTTACATTAAATATAGTCTATGACAAGAGTTTATTAATGCTGTACTGTAGCCAACATCCATTAGTGATAGTTAAAGTCATCCTGCACAATAACCTTCCTCTCTCTTGTCTCCCTCACACCAGCCATGAAAGTATTCAAAGGTAAGTGCAGGTTAACTTTTTTATCTTTCTTTATATTTTGTATTTTCTTTATAATTTTGGATTATATTACAGTATTATCATCATTTTTATATGAATATTTTTGGGTTGTAGAACAAATCATCAGAGTTTCCAGTCTTTTTTTTTTAAGTTTATTTATTTTGAGAGAGAGCACATGTAAGTGGGGGGGGGGTCAGATAGAGGGAGAGAGAGAGAATCACAAGAGAATCGTGGCTCAAACCTACAAACTGTGAGATCATAACCCGAGCCAAAGCTGGATGCTTAACCAAATGAACCACCCAGTCGGCCCAGTTTCCATTATCTTATGGAGAAATTCACTTTGATATACAAATGCTTTGAGTTACAAGCATGTTTATAGAATGACTTATGCTCGCAGACTAAGGTTTTACTGTACATATTTATGCATGTTGCCTATCCAACTCTACAAGAAGATCAGTTCTATGAAAGTAGTGGATTTGGCTGGGTCAGGGCCTTCCCATGGCACTTAGAACTATGCCTGATTCATGTTAAGCATCTCCATTAGTTAGGAGCCAGCTGGGCATCAGAGACTATACCAACTATTTAGTGAGAAGGAATTGAGTATAAACAAATACTAACTACTATGAAGTTGCTAAGTAGGTACCTGAAAGAATACAGAGAGAACTCACACATATTTCACAAGTTGCAACTGTTGGAAGTGACTACCGCCTGTAATGCTAGGGGAGCAAAGGGGATGTTGGAAATAATAAATCCTAGAAACCTAGAGAGGGTCTTTGTGAACTGAAACTCTGGGCTCTGAAGGGGGAGCTCTCCACTGCTGGTGTCTCTAAGCTTCAAAGAGCAACGTGGTGAGCTCAGCACCCACATCTTCAAAGAGGGACTGTGACAGATTACAGCTGGCAAGATGGTAAGTGAGACAAAATGGACTTTGCTCACACTGGAAGAAGTAACTGCACACTGAATCCAGTGGGTGAGACGGGAAAGATCAATTGCTACGAGATAAAGAAGTATTGTTTGGGTGATATGCTAGGAACAGAAAGGTAGTCCATGGGAGGCTGAGAGGAAGGAAAATATGCCTTTTTCCCTCTTCAAGCCTGGCAGTCTCCCTTTGTTGCCCCCTATTAGCAGATCTGAACACGAATCTAGCCTCATATGGAGTCTCAAGGAGGCCTGCACATTGCTGTGCAGCATCACAAAGCTGAGTACAGAGAGTCAGTTTGACGCTGAGAGACAATAACTTATGGCAAAGTACTCAGTAAAGTTCTGCTGAAAGAAGTTATTGAAATGTCCTGGAATTTCTTCAAAAGTCATTTCAATTGCTTAAAAATGAAACACCACTGAATATAATAAATAACAATAAAAAATTCTCCAAAGGACATGGAAGCAATTGAGGCTTGTTAAGAGGCTAGGGCCAGTTAAATAATCAATTTCTATTGACAGTGAATGCTATTCTGTTTCCTGGAAGCTGAGGCAAGAATGGAAATATGTCATGCATTAAAATGTAACTGTAATAGTGGAGAGCAGCAGGAAGGTCTAAAGACAAAGTTAATAATTTTTTTTTTTCAGAGCATAGGTTTGATCCTTTCAAGCATGTGTATTTGTCTGAAACTCTAAAGTTCAAAACCAGGCAACATGGAATAAAAAGATTTAGTCTTGCTTAACATTTATCTCATAGCAGTGTGTGTGTGTGTGACCAGCTGTTGGCCTCATCTATAAAGGAACATCGGTACGTAAGCTAGCAAATATCTCATTTTAAGAACTAGACCTCCTTAGGAGTCATCAGAATGAATTAGGAGCAAAATGCTCCTGAATGTCTGAATAAGAGAATGGCACTATTTGTGGGCCCAGAGTGACTGAATCCCTACAAAAGGCATAATAAATCGACTTGTTGCCTAAGGGTATTTAGAATTGAGTTCCTGCCAAATACAGTGATTTTTTGTTTTGTTTTGTTTTGTTTTGTTTCGTAGAATTTTATGCTGAGTTGTTCCTTACGGAAGTCAGATGCCAATGGACTCGTAGTGCCTCTAAGTTTACTCGGAGAGAACACAAGGTTGTCAGCATAAAGGAGGACTCTGCATTTCTCTCTGTTGCAGTAGGAAGAGATAAAGTCAATTCATTTATGTTTGTACTATGTTGATAAAGATTATAAAAATAAGTGCTGAACTTAGTCCTGTTTGACATCACTTAAGGCTGTATTGCATTTCATCTATCTCTGCTTACTCCAATTTTGGCAAATATGTTAAATGAAAGAGACAGTAATAGCTGAGGTGACTGTCTGGAATGCATGAGTTGGCCTATAGACAACTGCTTTTCATAGAATCAGAGGTAGATGATGGAGTAGCAGTGAAGTTTATACGTGGCCTTGAGATGTTCTTAAAGCGGAGGTGTATCAGCGCAAGCACATCAAAAGAAATAGTTCTATTTTCAATTTTCAAAAACATAGACTATAAAGACAATCTCAAGAAAATAAGAAGACAAGCCACAGACTAGAAGAAAATATTTGCACAGGAAACATCTGATAAAGGACTGTTATCCAAAATATACAAAGAACTCTTAAAACTCCACAATAAGAAAACAAACACTGATTAAAAAATGGGCCAAAGATCCGAAAAGACACCTAACCAAAGAAGATACATAGATGGCAAAGAGGCATATGAAAAGAGGCTCTGCATTATATGTCATCACAGAAATGCATGTTAAAACTATAATGAGATACCACCACATCCCTACTAGAATGGCCAAAATCCAAAATACTGACAACACCAAATGCTGGTGGGGATGAGGATAAGGAGCAACAGGAATTCATTCATTGCTGGCAGAAGTGGAAAATGATACAATCACCTTGGGGGACAGTTTAGCAACTTCTTTTAAAACTAAACATCCTCTTACTGTATGATCCAGTAACCATGCTTCTTGGTATTTACCCAAATGAATCAAAAACTTATGTTCACACAAACCTACAAATGGATGGTTACAGTAGTTTTTTTCATAACTGCTGAAATTTGGAAAACTTGGAACAAAAACAGGGTTTCCTTCATATGAGATAAACTGTGGCATATCCAGACAGGGGAATATGATTCACTGCTAAAACGGAATGAGCTAGCAAGCCAAGCAAAGAAATGGAGGAAACTGAAATGCATATTACTAAGTGAAGGAAGATTATAACAAATATACTCCTCTGGATGTTGATAATGGGGAGGTCGTGTAGGGGGAAGGGAAGCAGAATGAGCGTGGTAACTCTGTACTTCCTGCTCAGTTCTGCTGTGAGCTTAAAACCACTCTAAACAACAAAGTTTATTAATGAAAAAAAGCATAAATAGGTTGTCTATGTTACAGTGAAACTAATATTTTTTCATACCTTGCTTTCTTCCTCCATTATTTAAGGGGGGAAAGGAATGGCTCTGTGTTTATATTCTTCACCTCTAGTACACCTGTCTTAAAACTCTTACCCTATTTTCTATCATTTCCCTCATTTTCTGTTTCCTACCACTTCTGTTAATAGCATATGTTAGTCAAGAAAAAAAATGCCATTTTGGGGAGGTAGCAATCAAAAGTTTTATTTGCAATGTGACCAAGATTATTTAAATTCATACCCTGGAGACTGACTACTTAGAACTCTTCTAGAAATTCAGATCATATCAGCCTTGCTAATCTCTCTTCTCATTACTCACCAATTCCTAATTCCATTAATTCCTTAGCCTGACTAAAATGAGAGCTTTCTAGAAGTCTTTGTTAGAAACACTTCCTGCTTCATAGTACTTCTGGAGCACATTCAGTCTGCTTTTTCTCACAAAGCCTGCTCCCAAGGCACAATGGGACAGGGGGTGAGTGGGTCAAAAAGTGTCTATTACTAACAGGAGTTTATTGTTAATGATAAGAACAGCTACCTAATAGGAATCACCAATCATGTGTCAGGCACCATCTAGGTTTTTAAATGTAAGTATTATGCCCTGGACAGTGAAGGAAACTAAGGCTCAGAGAAGGCACATAACTTACAAAAGCCCACTGGCTTCTGGATCCCCTGTTTGCAAGTGTCAGAAATGGGACTCTCACTCATTTAGGCAAAAAAGGATAAAGTATGGCCAAAAAAATTCCAAAGAAGTTTAAACAAGCAGACCAAATGAGGGTGATGGATGTAGCAGGGCTTTAGGAATGTTTAGAACCAGCAACTCGAACTCTACCAAGTCTTTCACGGCAACCCTTCTCCATGGCCTTCTCTGCACATGTCTTTCATTTCTTCTTGTTGCAGACAAGTTTTCTCCCTTTGGCAGGAAACTGGGAGAAAGATTTCACCAGCTCCCCAGATACCAACAGCTCCAAAGATTTATATCTTAAAATGTCTGGCCCTACAGAAATACTAACTTTCTTTGCACTTGTCAATTCCAAAATTCCTGGCACCAAATGTTCTGTTGATCCTGCCTACCCTGCTGGGCTAATGAACTGTCTCTATTCCTAAAGACACCATATGGATGACAAAAATTGGGACCAGAACTGGGAGGAAGATCCAGAACTGGAGATGATCCTCAAAAGACAAACTCAGAGATGTTTACTACAAAAGTCACGATATAGGGCCTGCAAGTGAAAATTTATTTTCGCTATGCAAATGAGGAAAATAAAAGTTAAGTGATAAGAATAAATTAAAATTTGACTGTCTTGCCCAATGCAACCCAGTAAACAAGTTAATGGGACTGTACTCGGGCGCCCCTAAATTCGCTGTTTTTGTCTAAATCTGCTTCCAAACCAAAGAAGAGAAAGTGGCTCAGAGAAAGTTGTTGCTAAAGGGGTTATACACAGCATCTCACAGGACTAGCTGATGCCAGTGGGATTTGAAGTCCATAGATTGGATCAAAGCCCAATTCTTCCGGCATCTACCTTCTTAAGAAAATTACAGATACAACAAGTTAATAAAGAATGTTAGCAATGATATTGATTGATCACTACCTCCATGCAGTGAAATTTGCTTGTTTATCCCAGCAAATGAAACTCTGAAAAGTAAGTAAAACTATCACCATTTTATATAAGAGGAAATTGAGAATAAAAGGGGTGAAGATTTTACCTAACGCCATGGCTGATATTCAAGCCTATAACCAACGAGTTTCAAAGTTTCCTGTGTTCTAAATATCTTCTACTTCCAAAGAGAAGAAGGTAAAACATAATGTATAAAGATTGTCCTACATAAAAATGGTAAAGTGCATTAGCACCTGTATTTGCTATGATCTCAACAAGATAAACAATGCTTGGAAGCAAAGGGAACAATGGACATCTATGGTTTCACCTAAGAGTGAGGTCCTGAATCTGATATAGAGACTCCAAATATAAACTGACACCAGTGATACAGTTAGAAAAGACGGGGTCCTCCACCTAAGGAGCTTACATTGTCATTGGGAAAATAAGCCATAATTTTATATAAAACAAATAAACAGGTAGTTTATGTTATTAATATTCACTATGAAGAAGTTAAAATAGCAATGTGACAGTGAGTGGATGTGGATGTTGGGCTGTCTTGTGTTGTCCGAGAAGATCTCTCTTAGGAGGTGATGTGTGTATTTAGTCCTGAAGTACAAGACAAAGGCAGCTGTGAAGAAATCTGGGTGAAGTAGTGGGTGAGGGGAAGGAAAAGAGAAATGGGGAAGATTGTTTCAAAGAGAAGGAAGATCAAGTGCAAAGATACTGAGGAGGACACAGGACAGAAAGGAAAAAAAGAGAGAGAGAGAGAGAGAGAGAGAGGGGTGAGATGAATCCTGCAGGGCTTCATATGCTAAAACCAGGAGCTTGACATTTTTAATGGGAAGTCTTGGATAGTTTAGTCAGAGAAGTGACTTAATCTGACCTGTATTTTATTTTATTTTTCTTTTGATCTGTCACTTTATTTAGCATATCATTAAAGAAGTCATATGCATTATTACATCACAAATTATTTTTAAAATATTTTTAATTTTTCTAATATAATTAGTTTCTTTTGAATCCTATGTACTTTTTAAAAAAAAAAAATAGTTTATTGTCAAGTTGGTTTCCATATAGTACCCAGTGCTCATCCCCACAAGTGCCCTCCTCTATGCCCATCACCCCCCCTTGCCCTCCCCCCCATACCCATCAGTCCTCAGTCTGTTCTCAGCATTCAAGAGTCTCTCATGGTTAATCTGACTTGTATTTTAAAAGGATTACTCTGAAGAAGAACTATGTGAGGGAAGGTCACAACACTGTGAAGGCATGGAGATCAGCAGTGCTGGAGGCCACTACAGAACAGGCAATGATGAAGGCTTGAACTCAAGTTTTAACAGTAAGAGTTGTGAGTAGTAGCTGAACTCAGCTGAACACATGCTGGAGAAAAAGCCTGAAAAGTTGTGTACAGGGTGTAAGGAAAATAAAGTAATAAAAATCCCCAAATCCTAGATTTTTGTCCTGTACCAAGGGTTGTGTGGTAAGGACATTTAGTAAGACAGCAAAACCTTATTGGAGAGCCAATATTATGAGTAGGGGGTAAACACTTCCATTTTCCATGACTAGTATGGCTAGTTGACATGCAAGTGGAGATGTCATATAGGTAGTTAGGTACAAGAGTTTGCCATTCAGAAAGGAGACTGGGGCTATAGATTTAAAAGTGAGAGTCTTTAGCTTATAAATTCCACTGGAATGGGTGAATTCCCTAGAGAGACACTATAAAGAATCCAAGAGAAATAAGAATGGGGCCTATGACATATTAAAATTTACAGTCCTGATGGAATTGCAGACAGCAAGTTACTCAAGATGTAGCATGAGGTGGCAGTAAAAGAAAGGGACTGTGAGTCACAGAAACCTAAAGATACATTGTTTCAAGAAGGATAGAGAGGTCAACAATGACAAATACTACCAATGCAAGACATCAAATAAATAAGGATAAAGAGATCTGGATCAGAATTCTTTTTGCTGCAAGCTACAAGCACCCAACTGAGATTATCTTAAACAATATGGGGCTAGTTATTTAACATATTAATGTGCCTAAACCCTGGGCTATTCTAGGGTTTCTTAATTCAAGGGATCAACAACACTACCAAGAACTAGATTTCTTCATCTTGTTTTTCTGCCATCCTGAGTGTGGACAGAGTCTTCTTAGGTGTTAGCAAGATGCCTATACATCTCCAAAACTTCATATAGACATAATCACATCCAAGAAAGGAGGTTTTTTTCTTCTATCCTTCTCTTGTAAGAAGTGTCCACATACGCCCCCACCAGAATTTTACTCAAAATCCACTAACCTTCATTGGTCTTAAATCAGAGTCTATGCCAGTCATTGTCAAGAAAAATAGAATTACTTATGCTTTTTTGCTTAGACCAATTATAATTCACATCCCAAGGACTGGGAAAGGGTTTGGTTATCTACCTTCATCACATGAGAAAAATGCCCAAATGTAATAAAAAAACTTAACTAAAATAAGAAGATGAAGACAAAAAAGAAAAAGGAAGGAGTGGAGAATAGGAAGAAAAAGAAGGGGAGGAGGTGAGGTACATGTGAAAAAAAAAGGGGGATGGAAATATCTTTGGTATAGATAATCAACAGTATCTGCTATCAGTTTTATAAAGACAATTTCAGTGGAGGTTGGGATTAAAAGTTCTATTAAAGCAATTGCAGAAAGAAAGGGAGATAAAGAACACATGACAGTAAATATAGCCAATATTTTTAAAAGGTTTTTATACACCAGAGAAAACAAACACAATAGTTTCCAAAGAAGGATATAGAGTCAAAGAAGTTCGGGGTTGGTTTCAGATTTGTTTTAGGACAGGTGACTTGTGGCATTTTGTATGTCAATATGAATGATCCTAAAATGGGAAAAATTTTGATGTATGAAATATACATGGGCCAACTCCTTGTGAAAAAGAATTGGAGGGGCGCCTGGATGGCTTAGTCGGTTAAGCGTCCGACTTTCGCTTAGGTCATGATCTCGCGGTTCGTGGGTTCGAGCCCCGCGTCGGGCTCTGTGCTGACTGCCAGCTCAGAGCCTGGAGCCTGTTTCAGTCTGTGACTCCCTCTCTCTCTGACCCTCCCCTGCTCGCGCTGTCTCTCTCTCTCCTAGAAATAAATAAAATATTAAAAAAAAAAAAGAATTGGAAAGGAATCTAAGACATTAACAGTAACAAAAATAAACTTAATCTTATAATAGGATGGGTAATCCAGTAGTTGGGTACAAATGCTGAAAAGGTGATTTAACTGTTAAAAGATAAGTTAGGGCACATCCAATAGTATCTGGTTTTTCTACAAAGTAGGCTTCACTGGTATAAAAGAGTAGACAGATGTAAAGGGGATGCTTGAAAGCTGGGGAGAGAGGATAAGAATTAAGAGTCTCTGAGAGTGAGGAAGTGTATTGATCAGAGAAGTATTACGGGGCAGGAAGGCAGAGTGCTATTTGTTGTACCCTGTACAAAGTGCTTTCCACGGGGCCTAGCACTTAGGAAGCATTCGGTAGGTATTAGCAGTTAGTACTATCTGTATTTGTATGTAGTATGTATTTATTGTATTATTTTTCAATGATGGTAAATGCTCTGATTCACTTAATATCACGTTCACATGACAGACATTGTTCTAAGCCCTTCTTTAAAAAAACAATTTGCATTTAATCCTCACAATGCCCTTATAAGGTAGGTACTATGCTTATGCCCATCTCATAGTTTAAGAGACAGAGAACAGCAAGTAAGTGATAGTGCCAAGCTTTGAACCGAGTCAGTCTGATTCCAGGTTCCTTGCCCTTCACCACCATTCTACGTGGTGATTCACAGAGGGATAAAAGGCCAGAAGATGAAGACATGGTTTGGTGGTGGCCATGAGAGCCAGAAGGAAGGGTAATGGATAATGAAGTCGATGATATGCACTCAAAGAATCTGGGGTTTTGAAAAAAGAAGGAGGAGAGACAGGCTGGAAGTGACAGCAGGGAGCAAGGCTTATGAGACACAGAAGCATTTCAAGCATTTCCGACCAAAAGGAAAACATGAAAAACAACTTCAAATTTGGGCAACCAGTGGGCTTGGCAGTTCCTTAGGGTTCTGTCCTTGTCATTGTATTTTTATCCCAGGGAGAGGAAGTTCTTGTGAAGTCCTTGCTCTCTATCCCAGCCTTGCTAAGAATCATACTAAGCTTACGAGTGAGGTTATCTTAACCAGATAAGACGATATCGCAGTAAATTTTATTTTTGGAGAGGAAGTGGGGGAGGTGGGATGGTTCTCAGACCAATACCCACATGAAAGTAGTTTTTAAAAAACAAGAGAAAAACTCTCAAATTTAGAGACTCTTGTGCTATGCGAGATATTGCAAATGATGAAATTAGGTATAAATTTTCAAACTCAATTTTCCATGACAGTTTTGAAAATAAATAAATAAATTGAATACTTTTCAAAAACAGTCAGTATAGATCAGGGGTCAGTCAGCAAAGTGCAGCCCATGGGCCAAATCCAGTCTACCACTTGTGTTTGTATGGCTTAAGAAATAAAAATGCTTATTACATGTTTAAATGTTAGGAAAAAGATCAAAAGATAAATAATATTTAGTGATATATAAATATTATACAAAATTCAAACTCTAAATGAAATAATTAAAATCTCATTACATGTCAGTATTAATAGATAAACATTTGCAAGCTATTTTGAGGATGTGGACATCAAACCCAATTACATGAAATGTTATGCCCTCTAAAAGAATTCAATTCTTCTCATTCCAACATAAAATGTGTACTCAATGATCATTATATTTTTAATTTCATCAGTGAAATATAGTGGAAATTTGTTTTCTCTCATGTTACAAAAGTACCTACAAAATCTTCTCAATTCTATCTCTTAGCCTAAAAAGTTTAAAAGTTTTATAATAGAAAAACTTTGTTGACTTTTGGTAATAGATAAAGGGTAGACAAAGTTTACCTTACTATAGGTATCACAGTATAAATATAGTCATTTGATCACATATTCCTTCAGCTAACAGACATTTATTGAGCACCAGAAACTATCTTGGTTGCTGAGGATACAAAGTTGAAAATATATGGCTTTTGCTCTCATGAAAATCACAGCCTTATTATTTCATTGTTGTGGGAATTCTGGTAGAATTTAAGAACAAAGAATTTCTATGAAATTCTCCTTTAAATGAATATACCCTCCACTTTCTCTCACTCAATCTTTAGGTTTTATTGGTTATTGAATTTTGTATTTCTATAAAACTGTTACGTGATTCACTACTTTTCAATCTAGGATAGAAAGTGGGAGTTAACAAATGTGACACCACTCCCCTATCTTTAAGTCCACTGGAATGTCTTGTGACCTCGCCTTCCTATGCTTAACCCCTATTATGTCATTTAATTTGTTGGGGTCCCAGCATGCCACTTGAATAAAGTCATCCAAGGTATGTGTCTCTGCCAAGTGGAACTAAGCATTGTTTATCATTGTTGCAATTGCATTGCTCATACATAGAATCAAAGCCATTTCCATATTTTTCAGTAGCTAAATCTTATCCTTTTCTTTCTAAATTGCCTCTGACATCAATAAGGCTACAGGATTTCAGTGTGGGTTTAGGAGACTGAACAACCAATGAATAAGGGGCATTCTTATAGCATGCAATCATAACTTGTGCTTAGCTTTCATAACAAAATCTTGTCCAAAACCATCTCAAAGAAGCCAAAACCAATCCAAAACCACTTCCTAGGTCCATATTGCATAACAAGTGGATATGTTCTTTCCCACCACATGATGAAGGGCCCTAGGTACCTAGATACCTAATCATGTGAATGGTGAAAGTATTTGTCTATTAGGTTTAGGCTACAAAAATTGTAAAATTTCTGGGTCCATGCTATTTATTAAATATTCTTCTATTCACATCCATTGCTATTCCTTCTTTGACTCCTGGGAAGAGTCTATTGCTTTCTCTCTTCCCTCATATCCTTACAAAACTCTGTGGGATTATGGAATGGGGAATTTAAGGCTTTCACTTAATACCCATAGATCAAGAAACAGAGGGAAAAATGAATGAATATTTAAGAGCTGCACTGATAGAAACAATGGAAATGGGGACATGGAGCTTTTTAACATTATATTATTTTTCTCATTTCCCAAGGAACTTATTTCCCTAAGCTCTGTCAATACTGCTGAGCTTATATGTCTGGGAAATAGCAAGGATTTGGGAATGCTTACTTGGCTCAGTAATCACATCTTTCCAAAAAGTCTTCTGTGGTAGCATTAGAGATTCTCTGAATTCTGGGTCCATGGGAAAGAAGCCTCCATTCCATTTCCTTGCCAATACGCAGAACTGGGAAGTCTCCATGCTGATGCCCCTGTACTTTGTACAGAGGGGGAGGGTTTGCGCAATGCTGGAATGGCAAAGGATAAGAGAATGAATTAAAAGCTAAAGGGGACAGAAATTAGAGATTTTTTTCTATTAAAGTGAGAGAAAAATTAAGTGTGCATGGAGGGAAGTGTTGCATGTAAACACAATGACCAGTAGTCCAGATCATGCAAAGTGATTCTAAGTAGCTCCATAACCTGTTCCACCCCACCATCCAATCAAAAGAAGGATGTTTCTTCTTCATAATTGCTTATTATGGTCTCTACAACTGCCAGTATTATCAAAATTCTGTAAGGGCATAATAAAAGAGGTATGTAATTTAACTTAATGTAGCCAATCTGATGCCATTTTGGTAAGAAAGTAACATATAAAATTATTAATAGATGTCTGAGGGCTACACCCATCACCATAAAAGGAAGAGTCTTCAAATAATTCCACTTTGTGCATCCCACATCTCTGGGAAAACACCATCATTCTCTAGCCTTTATCAGAATCCTAAAAAATTATTTATCTCCCCCAAACAATGACATGAGCAATTGCTGAAGTGTGCAATTTCTATCTCCTAAATATCTCTCAAATCTGCCCCTTCCTTTGTATCTACAATACTACAACTTCCATCAAGGTCAACCCATCTCTCATCTAGATTTCTGCTATACACTAGGTGATCCTATTCGCTGACTGTCTTCGGAAACCTTTCTAATTTGTAGATCTGATCTTATCACCTTCTTGTATAACTTGCCTATGGGTTTCCCACAGCCCTCAGGATAAAGCTCATTCTCATCTCCATCTTTATAGCACATTTGTTTAGTGGCCTTTGCAGAACAAATCCCAGCATGGCTTTAGTGACATGCTCTGCTATCGTGACATTTCTTTCAATGTTTTATGCTGTTTCATGCCTTTGCATCTTTGGTGTAATACTGGATATTCTTGCCTATATGTCTCATGAAACTGTGTCCTCCATAAGCATAGGAACCATGTCTTCTTTATTGTGATAACCATGACATTTGACATAGTGTCTGGCACATGGTAGAATGGGACAAAAGACGGGTAACTTCTAAATCAAGTTAAAAATTCCAAAAGGAAGGATTGTTTACTGGCTGAGTACGGATATCACCGTGCTAAGGGTTTAGTTATCTTGACAGTTGTAAGAAAATGTACGGGTCTCAAAAATGTGGGCCAAGGGGAGTNGAATGCTTAAAAACAAACTATCTACTGCATAATTTTGCAGAAGGCTGGCCCTGAGGTAAAGCGTGGCTCAAAGGGAAATTGCTGCCCGACACAGGCGTAAAGAATACCAATTATTTCCCTCTTAAGTAGGGCCAGACCAACTCAACAGAAAACCAGAGAAGATGGGCATAGCATTCCTGGAAGGAACTGATGGTGCTGGTGCCATCAGCTGGGTTTCCTAAGCAGACACGATGCAGGAGCCACCCAGCTGAAGGCTGGTACACCACAGATGGGCATGCTTCTTGGAAAAGACCTGCGGCAATTAGGAATTCAAGCTTAGCCCCAACTTTTAAGATGAAGCCTTCTAATTTTCCTTTTCCCTCCCCTGAGCTTCTTCCAGGAAACCTGCCTTGTCCTCTGCTGTGGTTAGGAAAGATCAAATGTGCCTTTTACCGAAAGGCAGGGCCTCCGTCTCCTCCTTGCTCCTTCATGTGAACCCACATGCTCACATAGGAATGCTTCTGGGGATCTGACATGGAGCTACCTCCATTCTGTATCTATCTATGATCCTTCACAAAGAATGGGAGGTCACAAGGTCTCGCTGAAAGGCTAGACCAGATAAAGACATTTAATGATGACAGAATAATGTGACCATGAAAAACATTTTGAGTAGAATTCTTTTCTGATATGCATTTTAAGTGCAGACAACCTTTGGATACTTTTGTGCCATGCCTTCATAATTTTACTCATGCTAAGTAATTTTGTAGCCAAAAATGCTACAAGAATAATTAGGCAAAATAAGAAGAAGAAGGAAAACAAACAAACAAAAAAAAGGCATGGGGGCGCCTGGGTGGCTTAGTTGGTTAAGCGTCTGACTTTCGCTTAGGTCATGATCTCGCGGTTCGTGGGTTCGAGCCCCGCGTCGGGCTCTGTGCTGACTGCCAGCTCAGAGCCTGGAGCCTATTTCGGAGTCTGTATCTCCCTCTCTCTCTGACCCTCCCCTGCTCACGCTGTCTCTCTCTCTCTCCTAGGAAAGAAAAAAATTAAAAAAAATTAAAAAAAAAAAGGCATGGCCTATCCTACTAATTAAATAACAATCAGCTGTTGGAACAGGAAAAAGAAATTTGACCCAATCTTTTCTCTCCATATTCCAATAAAATTTCCAAACTTGTCAAGGCTTGTCCTACTTCCCATGGACACACAGCATAACCTTCTAGTAGGTTTCTTCTATTCATCTACTTCCTTCATTCTGTCCAGTATTTTAACTCTCACACCATAGAATCATTCCCCTTCCACTTCTGTCCCTCTTGTCAGCTTGGGAACTTCTGGAAGATAGGAATTTATACCAGCTTTCTCAACTTGTCACCATTAGGTCACTCTTTTCTTCAAAATACTCCTTCCTGTGTGTCACTGCTGGACTGTAAGCTCATCATGGACAGGAATCATGGCTTATTTCAGTGCATAGAAGTCAATGAACATGTAAGTACTGATTGCTTGTCTAATGTGGCCAAAACAATGGTTAGCCACATACTGCCATGTCCAAAGTTTGCATGCAAAAACACTGTTGCTCTTTTCTGAAACCTTCATTTTTGTCACATTAAGTTAAATATTGCAGATGGAAGGATTTAACTATCTCAGCCTGTGAGAGGGCTATGAAGCTTGAGGTGTTGTTAGCACTTACCAGGATTTTGAACTTGAGGCATTATGTAGTGGTAATGATGATCTAGGTTATCTCTCACCCAAGACACACGTAGAAAAATATCCACAGAACTCAATCAGTGACCCCTTTGAGGCTAGAAAAGCTGGGTAGTCCTGGAAATGGAAGGACCATGAAGTCATGATGGAACAGTCATGAAGGGAAATGTACTGTATTTTATAAATCACAGGGTTCCTGACCCAAGGAAAAACTCAATTTCTTTGACAATTCCACAGTATTTTTAGCCACTGAGTTGGTTAGTTCCTTGTCTGAATAATATTCCTCCTTTGTTTACTCAACTCCTGATTCTTCCTTCCTTCCTTCCTGCTGTGGAATGGTATGTTTACTATGTATTGCTAAATCACTACCATATTTACTTGTGTTTTTACTGCCAAGACACTTACAAACCCTTTTTTCCCCCAATCGGGAAGGAAAAAACCAAAACTTAAGAGAGAGAGAGAGAGACAGAGACAGAGACAGACAGACAGACAGAAAGAAAGAAGGAAAGAAAAAAAGAAAGAAAAGAGGGAGGAAGGAAGGGGGAAATAAAGAGAGAAAGAGAAAAGAAAGAAAAGAAAAGAAAAGAAAAGAAAAGAAAAGAAAAGAAAAGAAAAGAAAAGAAAAGAAAAAGGAAAAGAAAATCCTGACTTTTGCATGAGCAGAAATATTTCACTTTATTTACTACCACATTCTGAGCACTTTCGAGTTATCAGGTATCATTAAGCACTTAACATATATTATCTCATTTCCCATTGATCACACTGATAGATAGATACCTGTTATTATCCTCAGTTTTATTTATGGGGAAATAAGCACAGAGAAGCATGGCCAACATCATCTGCTAATATACGTAAAGACAGAATTTGAACCCAGGTCCGTGAGACTTCCAACTTTAGCTCATAGCTATCAATCTTATATTATCTTGAAGTGTGTCTTCATTACATGTAACTCTCTCCAATTCTGACCATGTTCATCAATTTCAAAAACATCCCTTGGCTAAGAGAACTGAGTATCACACAAGACCACAGAAATCATAGGTTTCCTCATTTTTACTGATGATATAACAAAGACCTAAAGAATTTAAATGACCCACATAAGATGTCAAAGCTACTTTGTGCCATCTCAGATCAAAGCTAGGTTTTCTTGTCTTTTTGTCTCTCTCTTACCCTGCCATGATTGCTTGTGCCCTTTATATCTTTATCATGGTTCTTCTGTTGAGCACTCTTTTTCTTCACTTAGGAAACTCTGTGTTTGGCAAAGGAGAATGAAACATCTCAGAGGGCTCTGTCCAAATATATCATTTGAAGCTATTATGCACACACTGGATACATTAAACCTTTTGGATGCTTAAGACATCTTGGTTATGAAAGATGATTATGTAAATGAAGATGTTAATTCACACTTTCTCACTTTATAAATTACCCCTAGGAATTCACTTGGCCGGTGGAATGAGACAAAATACAAGCCACGCCAATGCTAGGCCAACTTCAAATTAGGTGTATTTGTTTTGGGTAACTTCCCATGTTCTCTCCACCCTTTCCCCACCTCGAAGCATTCATCTTCCGTGCGCATCTGTCACCTGCCCTTAGGCTGCCCAAGCACACACTGTACCAACTTCTCTTTTTCTTACCCCCATTACTCTCTCTTCCCCTCTTCCCCAGCTCTCCTTCCCTAAGCTGAGTGATCTCCCTCAAGGTTTTCAGGGGCTCCATTCTTTTTCCTATGCTCTTTCCAGTCCTTTTACCTATATTCTGAGAGTATTTGTGACCTTCCAATACCTCCTTCAACCTACTCCCTACAGAAGAATTCCACCAGAATGGGGCATTGCCATAAGCGTGGGATCTTTCCAATACTTCTTTTCCATGACTACTACCTGATCAACACTCAGTTGCCTGAATACCATTCCTTCATGTCCTGCCCTTTCAGGTGGTTAACAAAATTAACTACTAATGTCACTATTAACATTAGTTAATAATTAATAACTAATAATTTATTAATAGTAATTAATACTTTTGTTAGTAATAGTAATAGTAATACTTTTGTTAATATTTATTATTATTAATTTCTTTAAATGAAATCAATAAACCAATCTCTGCCAATGTGTGAACTTCCTGATATGTTACCTCACATAGTAATAAAATCAAAAGCATATGTGAGAATCCAGAACACCTTCTAGGAATAACTACATTTAAAGACAGGGAGCAACACTCATTTCACTTTTTAAATAAAAATAAAGTTTAAATTATGTTTTAAAATTTTTTTGGAGAGAGAGAGTGCACATGTGCACATGCATGGCTGGGGCCAGGGTGTGTGGGGAGGGACAGAGGGAGGAACAGAAGGTAAGGAAGAGGGAGAATCCCAAGCAGGCTCCATTAACAATTTCACTCTACCTCATTTCTACTCAATTCTGAAATAACCAATGTTAAGAGTTTGGTGAGAATCCCTCCATCCTTTTCTCTAAGATTAGAAAAATCATATTCAAAATAAATATGTATTTTCACAGAGATATAAACACAGAAATAAAATGTTTTAATTATGTTCCAATTATGAGATAATCTTATACATATGGATTTCTTCCTTGCTTTTATTTTTAGTAATACATCCCTTTGGTCTTTATATTAAGGAGTATTATAATTTAGTTAACTTTCTGCCTATTAATAAGATAATCAGGTTGTTTTCAGTTCAATTTCAACTACAAATAATAATATATGAAATATCATTGACTAGTTTTATATTTTAGTGGCTATTTTTATCTGTAGGATATATTTCTCAAAATGAGATTGCCTAGGTCAAAGAATGCATACTTTATTTTTCTGGAAAAGATTGGTTAGAGCAATTCACACTTTCATGAACAATGCCTGAGAATGTCTGTTCCTTAACAGCTTTATAATATGATAAAGTTTTTTTGATAAAAATATTATATGAGTTACAAGCATAACATAGGTCTATGTGGGCTTATGTCTAAAATAGTGAAACATCTAAAGTGAAGGGATTGAGGTGGAAGGAAAAAGTCCATCTTTCAAGATGGACTTTCAAAAATAGCAGCAGGGGTGCCTGGCTGGCTCAGTAGGTAGAACATGCTACTCCTGGTCACAAGGCTCTGACTGAGTTCAAGCCCCATGTTGGGTGTGGGGCCTACTATATATTACTGTATATATAAATATACACATACATACATATATACATATATATATATACACATACATATATACATACATATATATAAAACACCATAATACTGACTCCTTTTTGGAGTGTGAAGGTAGAAAGGGTGATTTTAGATACGATGAATGTAGCTTTCAGGAGGGCAATACAAAGAGGGAGGATATAGTGTTATCGCTAGGCAACCCTCAAGCAAATTGCTCTGATCTGATGTATGTAGATGAATCATTTAGCCAGTCCCTCATTTTTCCCATTCGTTGTCAAGCTGTGCAGCCAAGTTGTTCCCTGCAGTGGCTCAGAGTAGACATAAGAGGAAACAGAGTGTCTGTCTAATGACAGTGTCAATTCCATTGGGTGCCAACATAAGCTAACATTGACTGAGCGCTTGCAATGAACCAGTTGCTCTTGAAGCTAAGTTCAATTCCCTGGATATCAATACCCACTGTATCACAGACACGCCCAAACTTCCCAGGATGTCCAGTACATTTAAGCCACATAAATGCCTCAATGGTATGGACTGTTGGGAGTCATGCTTGAGCCCATACTGCCTACATCCTAACTTTCTTTTCCCCATTCTCTTCTCAATCCCCTGCAACTGGCCCTCTGCCCACATTGCTCCACAGAAACTGCTGAAATGACAATCACTAGGTGCCTTCCATGTGGCCAATCCAGCAAGCAGCATTTTTTGTTTTCCCCTTGACATATGGTGTCTGTATGCTTTTATGAACACAACTCTTACCTTTTGGTACACACAGTAAGACTCTTTCCTGGTTTCCTCCTAACACCACTGGTTTAGCCCAATCTCAATCATGGACTTCGTTTTCTCCATCATTACCCTCAAAGGTTTGAAACTTGCAGCTTTTTCCCTTCCCTGGAAAATCCAATCTATATTCATGGAATCAGATACAATTCATTTGCTGCCAATACACGAGGCTAAATCCTTAGGTCTGAATCACTTCTGAGAACCATATCCTTATATCCAGCTACCTAACATAGCACCAAATAAACTCATCCATGATTAAAATAAAACTCACTTTTTTTTCTTTAAACAAGCTTGTTTTTCCTCCATATTCTCTGCATATCATGACTATCCAGCTAGTACTCACTTTAAAATTTAAGGATATCATTCTCAACATCTCTTTCTCAATCAGTTCCAAGAATGGTAGCAATCATTTATTGAGTTTTGATGTGGGGCTATGCTTTTTTTCATTCTTTGATCCATTTCATTGAAAAGGGCCCCACAAAATAAATAGTATAGTCCCAACTCCACTGATGACAGAACTGAGGCTTAGATGAAGCAACTTGACCAACATCTTGCTGATAGTACAAGGCGGTGATGGGATTTAAAAAAGTTCCCTTCTTACCCAAGTTCCATTTCTGATTGTAATTATAAAGCTGTGATGTTTAATTTTAGATGGCAACTTACAGGGCCACGGGGTGCCCAGATATTTGGTTTAACATTATTCTAGGTATGTCTGTGGGGTTATTTCTGGATGAGATTAACATTTGAATAAGACAACTGAATAAAGCAGATGGTCCTCCCCAATGTGGGAGGGCCACCTCCAATCTATTAGAGACCTGAATAGAACACAAGTGGGGTAAGGGAAAATTTGCTCTCTCTGACTTTCAAGTGAGAACATAGGTCTTCTCCTGCATTCAAATTGGAACTTACACAATGAGTTTTCCTGGTTTTCAGGCCTCCAGACTCAGACTAGCGTGACACCACCCATTCTCCTGAGTCTCCCACTTGTAAACAGTAGACCACGGGACTTCTCAGCCTCCATAATTGTATGAGCTAATTCTTTATAATGAATATGATAATATATACCTATATACCACTGGCTCTGCTTCTCTGGAGAACATATATACAGTCCACATATATAGAATTACTATATTTGAAGCACTGGATACCAAGAACTTTTCAGAAATTATCTCATTTAATCCATATAACAACCATGTGAGGTCGGTACTATTATCCCATTTTACCAGTATAGAATAAACCAAGGTTCAAAACCAAGACTTTTAAAAACTTATTCAGTATGAATAATCCAACTAGTATAGTACAAAGAAGTACTACCAGGATATCAGGACTCAGAACCAAACACTCAACTTCTGTGATTTTCCTCTCCCCAAAGCAGTCTAATCTACTTCCCCTCCATCATCACTGCGACTCTCCTTGCCCAGACCCTCTTTATTTCACCTTGTGCTATTTGTCTCCTCCCCTTCTATTCCCCTGAACCCACTACATTCCATACATGGCTCTGTTATTAGCACATATTACATTATTTCCTTCTGCTATTTGCCAGGGGCTTTGTAAGGGCAGATATTTCATCTCTCTCTCCATCTGAACATCAATACATTTTAGATGAATGGATAGACAATTGCATATCCTTCCCCATCACCAAGATGGCTTATTCATGAACAACTCTCTAAGGTTTCATCCCAGCCATCCGTGGACAAAAAGATGGATCAATGAAAAATGGAAAAACAAATCAATACAGTGAAACCATCATTGGCAGCTCAATAATTCCAGCATTCCTCATCTAATTCACTCTACCAAGTCCTCACCTAGAAACTTCACAATTAACACAAAAGGGTATCAAGTGGAACATCAGCTTGTTTGTGTTGATTTTAAACACAATAAAGAATCACAACTAATTATGATCAAGGGAAGTATATTTCTTTATCCTGTAACCACACCCAAACCCACTTTAGCATTAAATCTGAAGGAACTATCCGCTGTCATTAGAACTTGGACTACGATATGTCATATAGTGTGTATACATAAGATAGTGTTATGTGGCTTTATAAGTGATTTTTTTCTTTGTCACACCTTTTAAAGATGTCAGTTTCCTAAGAATTAACATGATGGCGGGAACATAATGTTTTCAGGTTTCAGAAGGAATTGGCCGATGTCTACCCAAAGATCCAAATTTGTAACAACAAAAATTGATTCCTTTGAAGAGGATATTTTTTCCCCTTCCCACAGACATGTCACCTAAGCAACCCTGCATGTGGCAAATCTTGAGAACCAGTGGAAAGAGGAAAGAAACCATGCACTTCTTCCCAACATGCCAAGAAAGACACAATGCCCTATTTATAAATATCAATTCATTCTTGGAGAATTACTAGGTTCAATTCCCTTTGATATCTCAAACTCTGCTAGGTTCTAAAGATGGCCATTCAGTAAAGATACATTTAGTCATTATTTGTATGAAAAAAATTTTTTAGTCTACCTCAGATATAAAGATAAAATGCCTTATCAATGAACACACCACTAAAATTTTATTCCTGGCCAATCTTTTCTCTTTCAATGAAAAAAATTCAATATAGAATCTGACTTGCTCTGAGTTCAATTCAGCTATTTTCTCTTAAAATAGATGAGACAGTTTATTCTTTATTATCTCCAACTTTACTTATAATCTATCTTTTACCAAGTTGCTAAAAACATTTTAGATAGCATCTACCTCACTAAATCAGATGAACAGAAAAGACTAAGTGATAGGCTAAGGAGTGGAATGGATTCAAGTCCATGACTTCCCCTGAATGGGTAAACCCAGGAAGACTTCAAAATGGCCAATGCTTGAAGCTCTATCTTGGAGAGTCCAGGTCAAAGAAATCTTTGGCCCGAGGCTTGCAGGTGGAGCTTAGTTATACCCAAGAAGCTAAAGTACTGGTGAGCTATGTAACCAGGTATAAACAGTTACTAAATGTGTTCTTTTAGAGGTTTGCTACATATTCAAAAGAAATATAGAGACAAAGAGAGTTAAAAAGAAAACTACAGGCCCAAGGTGGAACCAATTGTCCCCAAGGTAGCAAACCAAGACTTAATTGCAGCTTCAACCTCTCCAGGAGTGGGATTTTAAAGCAATCAATCTGGAATTTTCATTATCCATAAAATAATAGGTCACTGGGGCCTTCTCTTTGCTGCCAAGGAATGAGGTAATCTGCATGATAAGACCTTCTGCCCTTCACCCTCAGGGAAAGTGACCAGACCTGAAACAAGCTTTTCTTTTGCTAATAACTTCTTGCCCCACCCTCCTTCCTCAGAGCTTGCATCTATTTGTTAGATCTTCAAATTTACTCAGTTAAATTTTATTTCTTAACAATATATATACATATGTATGTATATATATATATATTTAAAACTATATATTTTTAAAATATATATATATTTAACTATATATATATGTTTTAATATAATACTGCATATTCCACTTGGCAACATCTAGTGGATAATCATAAGCAGAAACACAACTGTAAACTATAAAACTTCAAGAAGTTATTTTTTTCACCTAGTCTCTGTGGCCTCAACTTTATGATCTGGTATGAACCAGAGGACTTTTCTTCTCTCACTGCCCCTTCTCTCTACTCTCATCTAATGATGACTGTTTTGAGTGCCCCTAAAGGCTGCCTTTCAATATTCTGACCTTAGCCCTGGGCTCTTCCACTTCAAGTCTTCTGCTCTCCTAAACTTCCTCTTTCACAACACAGTAAGAGGAATGCACTAAAAGAGCAAATTAGGGATGCCTGGGTGGCTTAGTCAGTTAAGCATCTGACTTTGGCTCAGGTTATAATCTCACAGTTCATGAATCTAAGCCCCACATCAGGCACTCTGCTCTCAGAGCAGAGCCTGCTTCTGATCCTCTGCCCTCCACCCCCCCAGCCCCTTCCCCAGTTGTGCTCACATGTGTGCGTGCTCTCTTTCTCTCTCTCTCAAAAATAAATAAACATCAAAAAAAGAGAAAATATGAAGTGGTCACGTGTGTGCATAAAATGAATGGGCTCCTAATCAAGTACAAAATAAACTCTAAGTCCCTGAGAATGACTCTGTGAACTGGTTAAAATCATGCACAGAAGATAATTTATATTCCTATAATAAAAAAGAAAAAAACCCCTCAAAACTAAAGATCAAATTGTGAGAAAACCACTGCCCCAATCAAAGGAGGGACGGACTCAGAGACTTGGAGCACAGTGAAGCAAAGCTTTAATCAACATTCTTGTAAGAGTGGTGTCTGATGGACAGGCACCCTCATGGGCAGTCACAGTAGGCAATTTATGTCCTAGCATGCAAGCCCCTCCCCTGATTCCTCATTGGTTGAGTACTACAGAGGTTATAGCCTTACCGGAAGTCACCTATGCCCATGGAAAGCTAAAAGTACATTCCCTGAGGTGTGGCAGAGACTTCAGTTCTTTGGCATGTGCTCATTACAAGGCCTATGAAAATAAGCCCACAAAATGGAGAGGGGAAGAAGAACCAGGAAGTGAAATGTCTAAGGCTTTAGGACTCCATTTGGGTGGGGTGTGTGTGTGGGGGGGGGTTTCGTACATATTTCCAGTAGGTTGTAATCCTATTGTTAACTAGACAGCACTGCTTTTGTTATTTCTGAAAATAAGTCATCTAACTTGCTTCTCACAAAAAAATTCAGCCCAAGAAGATAGAGGTGCAAACTAAAGGCTAAACAAGAAAAAGGAAAAAGAAAAAAAAAAAAAACCAAACCAACAACCTTGAAGTAGAAATTAATGGAAATGAAAACATAAAGACCATAAACAACCCAAAAGTTAGTTCATTGATAAACCTCTAGTGAAAGTAAGCGAAGCAAAAAGGCACAAATAACTACTCATTCAGACATTTGCAATATAATGAGGACATTATAGGGTTGCCAGAAAAATACAGGATGTGGTTCAATCTGAATTTCAGATAAACAACAGATATTTTTTTAGTTTAAGTATGTTCCAAATATTGTTTATCTGAAATAGATCAGAATAATTTTATATCTTTAAAGAAATTGAAACCATAATTAAAAATCTTTCCACAACAACTGAGAAGGACTGCAGATCTAGTTGGAATCATTGAGAATTACATCAAACATTGAAGCAAGAAATTAGACCAATCTTACATAAAAATCTAACAAAGAATAGAAAAGCAAACAGATACTTCCCAATTCATTTTATGAAGCCAGCATAAACTTGATAACAAACCAGAGACAACATCACAGTAAAAATAAATAAATCTGGCCATTTTACTTATTAAAAGTAGCACAAAAGACATATAATCCATAAAGATTAAATAACACAACAAAGTAGGGTTTATTCTAGGAATGGAAGGTTAGTTTAACATTTTGAAGATCAGACAATGTTACTTACTCAATAACAGAAAAAAAGAAAGCATTATCTGATTTTGTCACATGTAGAAAAAAAGCATGTGGTAAAACTCTGTTTGCACAAGGGTGTTTTGCCTGTACCGTATTCTGACAATGGTGTGAATAGTTGGTTTGTAGTTATGTAATCTGTATATGTAATAAATAAATTAGCCATTCCAGACTTGTTCCAGGAGAAAATAATTTCGAACAAGTGCAAAACTGGAAATAGTTTCACTGTGATGTGTGTAAATTCTTTGGGGAGCTATGCTTGCATTCCTGGAATCTTAAGAATAACGATAAGACAGGAATGTTTTGGTTCAGGCCACATGAAGCAAAGGTCTCTAAAAAGGTGACATTATGTCTGCTCTGCAATTAACAGGATGGTTATAAACCTCTGCCCCATGTCAATGACATTATGAGAAGAAAAGTCCCATACAAGTAAAGTGAACAATAAATTGGGCGGAAAAGACCAGGCTTTAGCCAGTTTTGCTTAGTGGTAATGGTGGAGAGGTTTGGGAGAGATGTTGAAGAACTCAGAAATGTAAGATCATAGCAGTTTAGTTTTGGGTTATAAATAAGACAGCACAGTACAGAGGTCTGCCCTAATCAATCAGCACAAGAAAATGAAATATTCTAACATCCATATTGTCATGGATGCTGTTCCTTGTGGCCTTTCTTGCATGGGAGGAAATCCTAGAAGTGGAAGAAAGCTCCTTCCCTGGGTCTGGTAGCTTTTGCAGATTGGCCTGGGCTCCCAGAGAGTAAGGCAGCCTTTTGGGTTAATTGCTCTTAGGTGGGCCTTAAGCTCACTGAGGGGGTTAGACAAACAAGAAATTCAACATGTATCTTTATTTATAAAGAAACGGGTTCTTCTACCTTACTAATCACCAAATTGTATATTCTACTTTATGTTTTGATTTTATTTCATGTAATTTTATATTATGAGAATTCTTTCCCTTGTCAGAGTCTTTATCATGGTTTTCCTGATGCCTGACCCTTAAATAAAAGCAAGTTCAACATTAAAAACAACGTTAAAAGGATGAATACATGGACACAAATGTTGAAATGAGTTGAAAACCTTTAAGGAACATTAAGAGTAGAGTTGAATAAGATAAAGTTGAAAAGTATTGGGTAGGGTGTAGCAGCCTTACGTACCAGAATTTNACTAAGCCACCCAGGCGCCCCCAGAATTTAAACTTTAATCTCTCTAAACAACACTCCCTGTTCAAAAGCTTCACTTTGCTTATTGCAATGCTTTCCAACTTCTATTCATCAGAACCCAGGAATTCTACAATGGCGACTTAGAGTCAGTGAGTAGAAATGGTTCAGTGGGTAGAAAGGGGAAGTGTGTGTAAGTAAATGGAAAAGGCCATTTAAATAATATTTCTGACTGTTCATTTCTACTCCAGCCAGAACGGCTATATATTCATCTATTTTTAATATACTAAATTGCATGGAATATTTAATTTGGAAAAAAGCAATTCACTTCCTTGGTTTGAAATCCATTGACGTCTGTGGTATTTCACTGCACGTTAGGAACAGGGAGAGATGCAAAGACATCATTCACTAAGCGATTGCAATGGTAGAAAGGCACAGGAAGGGAACACAGATGGAGTGACTGAGCTGTCTAGATGCTCACTGATCCTGTTCCCTCCTCTTTGTCACACAGGAAGACTCTATTTCCCAGCCTTTTTTTGCTGATAGCTTGGTCCTAGATGGCTGGATTTGGCCAACTGGATGCAGATGGAAGTGATATATGCTATTTCCAGGCTTGTGCATGAAATGTCTTGCCTAATTTCCACCATTCTTTCATCTTCTATATCTCTTTCTCCATCTGTTAGCAGGACGGTAACCAGATCAACTCTGAACCTGGGAGAGGTAGCAATGAGGTAGCAAACCTCATAGAGGCTCAAGATGGTGGTTCTTGGGGTCTCTGCCACCCAGGATTACCATCAGTCAGGAACTTCCATTTTTGACTTTGTGCTAACAAGCCACAAACGTTAACTGGGTTAAACCACTGAGATTTTCGAGTTTCTTTGTTACTATAACATAGTTCACGGTGACCTATAAATATGGGGAAAGATATGTGTCATTCAAAGGATCGTTTTTAACACATTTTTAACATTTTGAGTAATACTTATAACATGAAGTGAAAAAAAAAACTTAGAAAATAGAAGTGGAATGAATTTTTTTACTCTGTAAAACTTTTTATATAGTAGGTCTTAAGTTTTTACTACAAAATAAAATAAATATGACAACACACAGAGAAAAGGTTGTACTTTATAGAGGAGAAATTTTTATGCCTACATGTTGACCTATTGTAGTAATACACAATTAAATTATAGTTTCCATTTTTCTATCCTTAACATTAAAAATCACTTGTCAGTGATTTTGTCAAAATTAATTTTCTTTACATATTTCTGTTCAATAGACATTATAGACCTTTTTTATCATCTGTTCACTGAAAGTTGATAGAACACTTTTTATTTTATTTTTATTTATTTTTGAACAAAAATATATTTATGAATGATGAATTAGCTAATTAACATATTTAAACTTTATTTTTTTCTTATCATGGATGTTTTTTATTTATTTATTTTTTCTTAAATTAATTTTAATGTCACAAAGTTTCTTTTACATAAAGGAACAGATATACAAACAGCTAAGAAAACTCTTACACATAAATGTAAGCCTGGCAAAGCTTCATAAAAGTCTTGTTTCATAATTCACTCCGGAAACTGCATACTGTCCATGTCTTTGTTTCATTGTCAAAAAGTCCCATGAAACACTTCCACCAGAAATTCATCTCAAATTTCTATTACATTTAGTAAAAACTCAGTATTTTTTCTGCTTCAGGACCAGAATCCAGATCTTGATGAAAAGGATGATAATTCAAATATTGTCTTGTTATTTTCCAACAATGTAAGATGAGTACCTTTTGTTATTTCTCTGGGTACTTTTCTTCTAATTGGATTTCTTTTTTTATGTAAATGTCCAATTCCTTACATTTTGCATAGGTAATAGCTTATCCCTGTATTTCTGTGCAGCAGTCTTCAAGGAACAAGTTTGAACCTTGCTGTTTTCACTGCATCATTAAACTGATTCTGGCTGTTTGCAAGTATTTTTAGGTCTTTATCACACCAGAAAAAATATAATTCAGCAAAGAAAAATACATACAGATATTGTTATTTTCAATGTTCTATTCAAAAATAAGAATATATAGAACCACAGGAGTTAGAAATATAAACTGCACCAGAAGCAAGCTTGAAAGACTCTAAGTCATTACCAACTTCTTGAAATGAACTTGGTAACCAAGTCCACATGTATTGGAAGCCAACAGTATAGCTGGGAGTTCTCTGAATTAAATACCACATAGAATGTTTATTGAAGAGGTGAATTAAGTGTGCTAATTTATTTATTTTTATTTTATAATTTTTTAAATGATTATTCATTTCTGAGAAAGAGGAGAGAGACNGTTCTCTGAATTAAATACCACATAGAATGTTTATTGAAGAGGTGAATTAAGTGTGCTAATTTATTTATTTTTATTTTATAATTTTTTAAATGATTATTCATTTCTGAGAAAGAGGCAGAGAGACAGAGAGAGAGAGAGAGAGAGAGAGAGAGCAGGGGAAGGGCACAGAAAGAGGGAGACACAGAATCTGAAGCAGGCTCTAGGCTCTGAGCTGTCAGCACAGAGCCTGACACGGGGCTTGAACCCATGAACCGTGAGATCATGATCCGAGCCCAAGTCAGATGCTTAAGTGACTGAGCCACCCGGGTGCCCCAAGTGTGCTAATTTAAAGCATACATCAATGTATGGAAACTTAGCTGCAATCATGGCAAGTTATTTGGAAACCAGACCACTGAAGAGTGCTTAAGAATTACTGGGCATGGTGATAATTTAAAAGCAGACCAGCTTTTTGTCAGTTTCATTACATTTTTAAATTCTCTGCAGGCAATGCACCCCCTGATCGTCTGTACCCCAGCTGGACTGAACATCCAACCCCTGGTCAAATACAGATGGGTGATCATGTAACTATCCACTTACTGGAATGGAATCTTAGCAAACCCTCAACAAACAGAGAGAGCTGCAATAGAACCAGGAAGCTGTGAATGCTTCTCTTGATGCCTTTATGCGTAAATCTGTAAAGTTTTCATTACAATTATGTGGAAAGAGTTTTATCACCCTGAATTCTAGGATCTCCTTAAAAAATTGAGTCAGACACAACCATCTTAGTTTCAAAAGCATCCTGGGAAAAGAAATATTTGCAGAAATTCCTGACATGTGCCCCTGTGCCGTCCACTCCATGGGATCTAAGGCTTCCCCCTCACAATGGACGTGGCATTTTCTTTAAACTGAGCCCTGTTCCCACACATGTCTGGTGAGACACACTCAAAAAACCAAAGCAAACATAAACAGACAAAATGTGCCTTTTGCTCAGTCACAGAAACCACACTGCAGGTGGAGAAATAGGAATATTCTCTTAATGCCATGTAACCCCAGCACCTGTCCCAAAGCCAGCCCACCATCTACAAAAAGCAAGACAGCCACTTTACTTGTGGGAAGGAAGAGTGACCAAATCCAGCTGAGCTGCAGTGCAGAAATCCAGGGAAAGCATAATGAAACAGAAGCTGGAATGATAGCTACATATACAATGTCTTCCTTCCAGCTGGAAAAAAACGCATATTCTTCCTATAAAGAATTCCTTTGGAAATATCATCTCTATGGAAGAAAGTTTTAAGATTTCTAATTTCACTTCTGAGTTTCTTTTGTTTTTCACCTACCCTGTCTGGCCACCCAGAGCTCAGTTAATCCTCCTGAAAATAAAATACTTTTGCAGTTGTTCTCAGCCTTATTCTCTTGGCCATTATGTTTTCATGCCAGCTCCTCAACCATGATTATATTGATCCACGTATCAGTGAAACAAAGCCCAGAATAAGCCCAAGACCTTGGGATGCTCACCTCATAGCTCATTTTGACAGATTTATTTAAGGAGGTTTTTTGTTGTTAGTATTGCTGGGGTTTTTGCTTTATTTTGTTTTGTTTTTTACTCAGTTTTGTTTCCTTTTCCAAATAAGTATTATCTTCAGATTCAAGGCCAAATTCATGTTTATGTAGCGGATTCACTGGAATTAGTCTCTATACAAGTTACCCCTCCCACCAAGTCACAGAGTACATCAGACCCTCCCTCCACGAACAGGACAAATTCCTGGTGTTCTAAAACCTCACTTAATGCCAAAGTGCAGTGTGGTGTGACTGCCATCTGCTGGCGTGGGGTTGACATTACAGTATGGATGACTGCTCCAAGGCAAAATAATCAGGTGACACTTGTTCAAAAAAACAAAAGCTTTCTCTGAAGAAGTGAAAAACAAGTTTCTTCATAAACTTTGCCCATCTTTAACACCCAAAAGAATAAACCTGTATACTGGAAAAGCTGAAGAAAAGTATAAAATTCGTTTATGGCAGATTTCCAAGTGCTAAAGACAGTGAGGAAATGGGGTTATTGGTTACTAACTTCCTCATCATGGTGGAATCCGTTACTGTAAACCTGGAGGGCAAACCTCATTGACTATGGTATCTTCTTTTGTGAAGCCCGTTGTGAGCCAACATGAAACCAGTAACAGGATAACTATCTCCCTTAAGATAACTGACAATTTCTATAACCTCTTCCCCTTTAAAGGAAAAGATTTTGTTTCTTAGAACCCAAATGACGAAACATAAGCATTAATGTATGGGGGAGGTAGATAATTGTTTTTCTCATTATAAAAGCCATTCTCCAATGTTTAAGTATAAGAGTCATGCCTAAGAAATGTTTACACAAGTTCACTCTTGAAATCAGAGTCAGGACTTTTGCTCAGTCCTGACTCTTTTTTTCCAACCCTTCAGGATCTGTGAAAGTGCACGATTCATGTCAATGAAAGGCAAATTCCTATTGCTGATTCCAGTGGGCGTTGCCACTGATTTCCATGTCAAAGAATGGGAACTTGTACAATTGTGAATAGACAACCACAGGGAAGAATTTCCCAGAGAGAACACCCCTGATGGTGGAATAAAACTTAACTTCTTGAAAGGACCTTATTCTTCACAGAAACAAAACATTCAACACTGAAGGCACTGTCTGCTATTAACCAGCATGTATTTCTTCATTAAAGGCCATGGGAACCGAAACAAATATCAAATTGCATAAAACTAGACGTAATAGTGTATTTTTATACTTATATAAATATGGTTTACCTTATCCCCAATGTCTGTTTCTCCCCCAGCCTCCCCCAACTTAGAAAATGCCAAACATTGGCTCAGTGGCTTGACCCCCAAATGCAGGGCGCCATCTTTGCAAGCTTTGTGCCCTCACTTACCAAATCCAATCCATCTCCAGGTCTTGGCAGCCCTATCTCAAAATCCAAATCTGTTGACATTTCTCCATATCCATCGTGGCCATCTTAGTCCAGTCACCGACACCAATCACAAGCTAGCTAGACCCTATTTCCATTCTTCAGGTCTCAGCAGTGCAGCTGGAATAATTTTCTAGAATCTAAACCTCCAGTGGTGACCCTGGAATAAAATTCACAACCCACGCCATGGTGTACAAGCCTTTCTATGTCTTTGTTTCTACCTATTATTCTTTATACACTTTATCTTTTTTTCTTATTCACTATACTGGCTTTCCTTTTGTTCCTTGTATTCTCCATGCATGTCCATACTTAGGAGTTTAGATTTGCTTTTTTTTCTGCAAAGTGCCAGATGTCCACATGATCAGCTCCTTCTTTTCATTCGGGTCTTCCAGAGACCATCACTAGGTGCTTCACCTCAGTGCTCCTTCCCTGACCACCCTGTCAAAATCAGACCCTCCACTTTGTTCTACCTGCTTCATATTCATCATTATCAACAATTATCGTGTTCCTTTTTTTTTTCTTTTTTAAAAACGTATCACTTCTATTTTACTATTAGAAGGTAAATCAATGCAAACAGGGACGTTGCTATCTTGTTTAACATTGTATCCCCAGTACTTAGGTCAGACTTGGCATATGCTAAATACTTAATAAGTGAATGAATGAGTGAATCTGTGTGCATACCATGATGAATGGATGAATGAATGAATGAATGAATGGTTTTTATCTCATTACATTTGCTTATAACAGAGTTTTCTCTTATAAGGGAGGATAAATGGCTAATGTTAAAACTAGCATTAAAACCTAAAATACTTTTGATATGTGTTTAATGATGGCTCTGAGCTCTGAGTGAGGAAGGGGGGTTACCTTACGGGAACACCAAGAGTAATGTCCTCATTCTCTAACACTTCCCAAGCCTATAAAAGCCTTTAGTCCTAGCCTCCTGACTATATCCCCATTCAGAAGAAAAACAAAAGCTTTGAAAACTCAACTAGACACCCCCCTTCTTAAAAGGCAACTTAGTAAATACAGACTGTTACCTTGGTCCTCCCATTAAACAGCCCCCCAAATGGCTTAAGAAAAATCCTTCCAATCACATACATTATTTCTCTGACAAGAGTTCTGCTAGATTCTATTTTCTCCATGTAATTATCTTCTCTGAGCTGTTTTAGCAACCTGTATTAGTCACAGTTAGATCAGAGAAGCGCAGCCATTAGGAGATTTATATAATAAGGGATTTATTATAGGGATTTGAGCTTAGATGGTTGTGGGTTAAAGCATCTACTGAGCTATGGCTTCTCAGCAAGGGAAGTCAGCTGGTCTGGCATCTGGGAATGGGAGGAGAATATGCAGTGAGGAAAGCAAGCTCACAAGGAGCCCTGTAGGAATGGGCTGTAACTGAGGATACCAGACAAGAAACTGTATCGGATTCTCACCGCCTCTGAGCTTCTGACTTTGAGGATGGGAATAATGTGAAGAGAAACTGGTGTCCTTTGTCATGGCGCTAAATCTATAACTGACCCAAGAGTCAGAGAAACTGAAAGAGGGAGTCTGGCTGGAGCTGCCCCATGCCAGCAAGGTGTGCCAGCAGGTAAATGTCAACAGCCAAGAGCTGCAACACCACTTCATACCATGCACTGATGTCTTGAGCATAAAAGGAATATCATTGTTGCTTCACTTCCGCCTCCTAAATCTGGTGTAGAAGTCTTTTGTGACTCACCTTAGCTTGGAGTTACTCATAGAAGGGAATGTCAGGAATTCTAGTTCCAGATTAGCTAAATTGACACAATTAAATCCACCACATAGCCCTTATGACTTGGTACTCCAGAAAAATTCTTGGTTGGCATATTTGTGAATCCAGCTATCATAAACAAATAGTTTTGTGATGTCAGGATGCAAAGGAGAGACACAAGAGAATATTAGTATTGGAATGGGCTTACGGTTTTCCCGACAGACCCTCCCATTTGATAAATGAGCAAAATGAAAGAGCCAGGAAGGTAGAGAAACTTGCCCAGTCTCATAACTGCTCAGAGGCAGTGTAAGAAAATGGTTTATCTGTCTGCTAACCAATTATATGTGAACTGAGAAAGGCATATGAAGCAGTAGAAATTTCCAGGTGGGTCTTCCCCTAGTCTAACACTTGCAGGCCTTCTTGAAGGCTGCATATGTGAACACACAGTAAACCATGACGTTGGCATTCTTTCTTCCTTAAAAATATCATTGCATAACCTTTGTTCATAGTTTTTATGCTGGCATTCACAATTTCTTTAAGCATTATACCTTTTATGATAATGGGTCATCGGTGAATTCATCTGACAATCAGGTGCAGGAATTTAAATTTTCCTTTCAAATTACCTTTTTGATTATTTTTAATTTGTGATGCCCCTATGTAAAAGGTTCAGCTAAATACAATCGAGGTGCAGGTCACGTTAAAGTTGATATTCTAAATGTGAGCCCTAAAAAAGGAGTACAGTGTGTAATATTAAGAACATAATCTTTGGGTTCATTGAGTCTCAGTTTCACGTAGAAGTTCTACCACACACCAACTATTGGGCCTACACCAAGTTTCCCAAACTCACAGGGACACTTTCCTTTTGCTTAAAATATAAGTCAGAGTGTTGTTAGGATTAAATGAGATAATTCATATATAATATTTACTAAAGTACCAGGTGAATAGAAAGAGCATCAAAACAGAAGCCATTAATTACTATCATTGTTGTTATAATTGGCACTATTAGTAATGGTGTTGTAATAATAAATATTAATATAATTATTCTTCATTAGTATTGTTGGTAGTACTTAATTATTAAGAATATGTTGGACCTGAAGAACTGAATGTGGTACAAAACAACTTTTATCAGTTTTCTTATTGAAAAGGATAATTGATGTTAACTCCTTTAAGAGGTCATATTAATGAAACTAGGGTTTAATGTTAAAAAAAACCCACTGATATTATCATCATATGCCTTACAGTTCATTAGATTTCCCAATATAAGAAGTTTTTGGGGTGAGAAATGGTAGTTTTATGTTAGTGTATATTTTTGCCAACATCCTTTCTCTAGCTGTTTATCTCCCTTCCATCACTCAGGTTCCTCTATGAAAACACAACTGCTTATTCAACTTCTTCTCTTCAACTGCTCTGCAGGGCCCTCTGATGTGAGAACAATTTATTCCGAAGCTATTGGGCCCCACCATAGACACTCGGCACCATTTTTTTTTTTAACTCTACAAATAAAGCTGCACTGATAAGTGTTTCAAAAGCATTTCATTCAGGGCTCTACAAATTGCCTAATTTAGGAAGGTTTCCAAGCTTTTCTGATGTCCTCATTCAACGTCATGCAGGTCATTGACAAACACAAGATCACTTGAATCCAACTTCAGAGAATTCAATCTTCTCCTAGTTCCGTTGCTACCTCGACTTCTGTCTTTATTAACAATCCTTGCGTTAGCTCTGTGCTTAGACATATATCAGTGTACTGACTTGAAAAATCAAAGATGTATTTCTTTTCCATATTATATGTCCATTGCAAGTTGCCAAGAGGTTACTGCTCATGCTAGTATTCAGGGTCCCAAGTCGACGGAGTGGGCACCATATTTGCCCATTGCCAGACGCTGTGCCAGCAGGCAAAGAGGTCTGCAGTGTTGCTTCTTCAGCAATTAAATGCCTGACCCAGAGTGGCACACATGGCTTCTTTTCAGAACTCATTGGCCAGACGGTTACATGGCCCCATGGAACCATAACAGGGCTTGGAAGTACCATTAAACTGGAAGGGAGTAAACTGGAATTACCTGGGGAAGCCTTAATGACTACACATAGAATTTCTATTTTATTCCAAACAGCAATATCCTTCTTTTGTTTGAAAAGTCATAACTTTGAGAAGGTTTTTTATTTATTTTCTATGGAAAATTTTGGTGGTAAGTCACAGGATATAAACATTATGTGAAAGGATTTCAAAATCAGATAAATATGTAGCATATTACATACCCCTAGATGCAAGTAAATTTCAGTCTTGGAGGTTTTCCAGTAGCAACCTGCCATGGTATCCTAGAAAGCACCCTCATGTGGAGACTTACATACTCACCCTCTTGCCTCCAACTGAGATGAAAATGAAGACAACCCAGAGCAACAGACCTATCTAAGAGTCCTGCAAGTAACAAGACCTATAGTTTTCAACAAAATCCCTCCATGATGATGTGTCTTCTTTTGGGAAAACAAGATTTGACCATTTCACTTGACTTAGGCACGAGAATTTCAATTATTAGTGTTGGAGCCTGTATGTTCATGGTAATGATAGCAATCTAAACCTGCACTAACAGGAGTGCCTGGGTGGCTCAGTCAGTTAAGCGTTTGACTTCGGCTCAGGTCACGATCTCATGGTTCGTGGGTTCGAGCCCCGCAATAGGCTCTGTGCTGACAGCTCAGAGCCTGGGCCTGCTTCAGATTCTGTATCTCCCTCTCTGACCCTTCCCTGCTCATGCTCTCTCTCTCTCTCTCTCAGAAGTACATAAAACATCAAAAATTTTTTAAAAATTAAATAATTCTGCACTAACAGTAGCCACTAGCCACAAATGCCCCTCTTTACACTTAAACTTAAATAAATTAAAATTAAATTACATTAAATAAAAAATTCAGTTCCTCAGTCATGCCAGTGTGTGTACTTAGTGGCTATTGTATTGGAACAGCACAGATATCAAACATTCCCATCATTGCAGAAAGCTTCATTGGAGGGCTCCTTTGCTCTTGGAAACAGTTGAATGATCCCTATTTCTTAAAGTCATATTTTCAGAAGAGTAAGCTGACTTCCAAGATCCTAAAGAACTAAACTGAAAGTTCTGGCTGGAATATGCTAACAGTTGGTCTCTGGGGTTGTAACACTAATAGTTGGTCTTGCTTTTATGTCTCTCATTGGTTTGATATGCCTTGCACCTCAGCTGCAAAGGGTACCTATAGTAATATGAAAAACAGTTTAAATTCAAGGTTATCCAAGCTAGAAAATGCAAGGAGGATATCAGAAACCCAACTGAATTGAATCATTTCCACTATCCCTGTGCTACATAGCTCCAGGATAAAACTTAGCCTGAGTAAACTGGTATAAGATTTGCTTTATTTTTTTTTTCTGTGAAAGTGTTATAGAAAGTCTAGGTCAAAGAGTCATAAGTAATATATGATCATTTATTTTGATTTTTCTGTTAACTCACTCAAAAGTTTCCTTTCATGAAATTAAGAACATCTTATATCACTCAATAAAAATAAAGTGGTGGATCAGCTTGGAGGGTGAGGACCAAGAGGAGATGATGAAGAAACACCTGTTCTACTCTTCCTTGTGTATGATATTTATATAATCTGTGCATTGTTTCTCAAGACTGGTATAGTTGGTGAGCAAAATGATGATTATGACCCTTGAAAACATGACTCGGGAGCTGGTCAGGCTTTAGTTTCAGCTCCTTCTGTTTTGTTTTGGGAATGGAATATACAAATACTACCAAACAAATAAGACACATTTGCTGCACTCCCAGCTCCTCATTGTTGAGCCCCTCTATGATGCTCTCAGCTTCTGTTTAATCAGAAGCTTAATCCTTTCCCCCATTTACACAAAGGCTGTTACCTCAGAAATGAAAGCTTATTTTTCACCACCTCATATAAGTTTGTCAAGATCCAGTAACAAGTCTGAGGATCTAATTATAAATGGCTTAAGTACTCTATCTAATTGGAGCAGACATTTCTCTGGATGAGTTTTATTGAACCGTGGTGTATTTTAGGCCACGATATACTCATTCTCTACAACCTCATATTCAACAAAACTTCACCTTTTTTTTTTTTTTTTGCAACTGGGCAAAAAAGAGGAGGATTTTAATCTAGACATTGGCGTATGCTCTACCTTTTTGCAGCCCAACTCCTGAAATTATAATGACAAGAAGAACTTTAAGAACTACTTATGAAACATGATGTATGCATGTCCTGAATGTACTGTGAAACATCTTACCATTGAATATAAAGTTGTAGTCATCTGGAGTTGTTAGTATGAATATTTGTCTTGTGCCAGCATTTGCAGTGACCAGTATTGAGTCTATTTCTAAAGGACTGAAACTTGAACATGATGGTTAGAAATCCAGCCTTAGAGTCAAAGTGGGATTAAAATATTAGCAAATTTGTTACTGTGATTTGGGAAAAGTCACCTTACCTCTCCAGGGTTTGTTTTCTCCCTCCCTCCCTCCCTCCCTTCCTTCTTTCTTTCTTTCTTTCTGTCACTTATAAGATGCAGAAAGTAGTATGTCAGGGTGGTTGTAAGGATTAGAAGTAATAGATGAAGGGGAGCCTGGTGGTTTAGTCAGTTAAGCATCTGAGTCTTGATTTTGGCTCAGGTCATGATCTCACAGTTCATGAGTTTGAGCCTCACATTGCGCGGAGCCTGCTTGAGATTTTCTCTCCCTCTCTCTCTCTCTGTCCTTCCCCCGCTTGTACTCTCTCTCTCTCTCAAAATAAATTAATAAAACTTAAAAAAAAGAAGTAATGGATGAAAAATGTCTTACATATGGCAGGTGGTCAATGGATGTTACTGCCATTCATGTTGTGGCTACTCTTGGTCATGAGCAAGACAGTGCCACAGTGCTTTAGGATATAAATATACTCATGAAAATGTAGTGACATCATCAACTCTGGAAAGTGAAAGTACTTTTGCCTGATCATTAAAGATATGCTTTAAACACAGAAGAAATAAATGACTGCCTCCCTGTATGATTGGACTTTGAGATAACCAAACCACTGTCACATGAAATACCACCCTAACCTCCATATGTGCAGTGTAGGAACTTCTCCCCTTTGAGAGAGAGGTCATCCTGGTAGAGGCTTTTTGTTGTTTGCTGTTGTAGTTATTGTTGTTTTTAATGCCTTGGATTTGAAATCTGGAAACCAAGGTTTGAATTTCAGCCCTGTCATTAACAAGTTGTATGACCTTAGCTGCTAAATCTGAGCAGCTTGGCCTCATTGAATCTCAATTTCCTCAGCTATAAAAATGGAGGTTGTTTTGAGCAATGTGATATCTGGACTTTTAAAAATGCTTTGCAAAGTGTAAATGCTGGTTAAGGTGTGGCTTAAGCACAAGTCACCAGGAGATGTTGCTGCAATGCAGCTATGTTACCAAATGTGCAACTATGCAACTGTCCTGCTGGGTTTCCACTGTTTGCTGGCATTAGTCTGAACTCACTTTACTCATTTAGATATTTACCAAATGCCTACCATGTGCGAGATGCAACTCTAGGGACTGGAAATGGAGTGGATGAGGTCCCTCTATTCCCCAAACCCATATTCTAGGTTAGGAGACAGGCCATAGCCAGATCAATGAATATATGCTCTAATCCCAGGAAATGGTTAAGTGCAGTGAGGACAGATAAAGTAGCATTGGGGGTGGGATGGTAAGATTTCCTTCTGAAGAGGCAATGTTTATGTAGAAACTTGAGTGAAGAGAGAGGATGTGCCTTGGGAGTGTCTCAGAAAGAATGTTCTTGGCAGAGAGAACATAAGTCTGCATTGAGGCAGAAGCATAACAGGAATCTTGGAGGAAAATTAAGGGAATGGGGGTACCTGAAGCTTAGTAGGAGAATGGAAGGAGATGGAATCCAGATCATTTAGCACTTGTAAGCCTTAGTGAGAAGTATGGATTTTATCTGGGTAAGGTGGAAGATCCAAACAGCATAGGAACTGAAAGAATAGAAGTTTTGATGACGATGGGGAAGGGAGATGGAAGGAATTCTAATATGGGGCACAGTGGGAGAAGACTAACACTGGCATGGGGCCACAGTGGGGAGTCCTGAACTGCCAGAGCCCCAACTGCTTAGAAAGTGCCAGGGGTGCGCACAGACAAAGGTACCCATTCCCAAAACTAGCCAGTGCCTTCAGTGGGGAGTGGGATCGTTTTTGGAGAACCAGCACAACGTTTTCAGAATAATACTTGGCATAGTAGGGTCCAAGAAGTTAGCATTCACATTTAAGATGACATTTGGCAGAACATGTTCAGATGCTAATGTGAATGTAGAGACCACAAGGACTCACAGTAAGAGAAAATTAAGAAAATACATGTACATCCCCCAAATGTTATAAGAAACAAAATATATATATCTTTTTNAGCCCTTTTCAAATCCCTCTGAGGCAAGCCAGTCCTCATCAGGGGCTGACAGCGTGGATGTTTATCAGGACTTGTTTAGTACATGGCCTCAGAAACCTCAGCCAAGATGCTTCATAGTTGAGACAGGAAAAAGGAAGTGAAGTGAGTGGAAACCATCCTCTCCTGATGGATTATGGTGTCATAGTGGGGAGTCAGGGCAGCAGTAGCCACTGTGGAGGGATGGCCAGGGTCATACCCGTCCCAGAGCTTTCTCAAATACAAGAGAGCCCAAGAAAGGAAGAGAAAGGGTGGATTTCTATCAATATTGGCAAGAGGTTGAGAGCCAGATTTAATCTGGTTTAAGCAAATATGGAAATATGGCATTATCTGTATCCCATGCATCATGTAATTAAGACTTTTATTTTCATAAGACTTTGGAAAAATGGGGAAATATGGTTTAAATGCTTAAAAAAAAGTTAGCAAAGCACTTGTTGGGCCTTACTACTTCTGACCACACTACTCTTTACCTACTTCAAGGAAGAACTCCACTGAAAAAATCGTTAGTTCTTATGCGTTCACACCCATGAGCAGCATACACATGACTTTGCTAAAGGCTCATAGCAGATATGACAACGCACATGCCAAGCCTCTACAATGAAAGAGAGAGGAAATCCAGAGCAACAGAAAGTTCAGAGTAGCAGCATCCACAAAGATACTGAATATCAGGCCATAAGGATAGCTGAGTTCCAGTAAATTGAAGAATACATTCTTTCTATCTTTCATCTCACTCCTATTAAGCTTGACTTAGGCCCTTAGTCTTTTCAAAATGGTGAAATACATTGGATCACAGCTGGAAAAATATGGCAGACCTTGGATTTTTACCCTCTGATTATTTCCACCCGGGGGAAGAACTACCATGAAAGTTCTGTTTCTAGTGGCTGAAATTGAGGCCCTGTGGGAATTCAAATAGTCTAAAGAAAATAAACAGCTGATGGCACAAGTCTGGAGATTAAACTCTCATTATCACTTTTGTCTGAGTTCAGAAAGAAATGTGGAACAAAGTCACTGAAGCAGAGCCAGAAGCCACTCTCATTTTGGTCCAAGCAACTCCCGCTGCCTTTTTTGTTTCCCGTGTGCAATTTATCATGAAAGCATGACTTCTATTCCAGGGAATTGGGGAAGGGAGAAGTCAATTTTATCCACTTCTTTTAAAACACTATCATCGGTGACTATAGGAATTAAAGCAAAAGAAAAAAAATCACATCTTAAGCCAGAAAAAATAATATTCAACAGCATAAGGGAGATAAGTACCACTATTTACTGTCTAGAATTAGTGGGGACTGAAGGCAACCTGTAAAGCTTTTTATTTTATTTTATTTTTTTAGAAAACTGAGTGGTATATCAAGTGACTGAATAACAGAAACCAGCATGGACACCCCTTCTTTTGCATGGTGGTCAATAGGATAGGTGGTCTTCTTTGAATACTTCTTTCTTTTCAGTGAATTATCTATACTATGATCTACCTCCCTGGGCAATGGAGTAGAGGGTTGGAAGTTAAAAGATGGATTATTTGGGGAAAAATATGTCAGGTTAGATATTCATCTCACACATACATCACAATGAAGTCCAAGTGGAATTAAAGAGTGAAATGTATAAAATAAGCAAGACCCAGAAAAAATAGATTATATAGGGAATATTGGTAGAGAAAGACTTTATAAGCACAAAAGCAGAAAGCACAAAGGGGCATTTTAATAGAATTTGTCACATAAAAATTTAAGAAACATTGTAAATAAAATAATAGATAACAAAATATTTGCAATGTTTAAGATAGACAAAAGATTAATATTTATGATATATAATTAGTTCTTGTACTTCAATAAGAGAAACTTCCAGCTAAAAAAATAGAAGACTTAAATAGCTAACTCTCAGAAATACAAATTATCAATAAGCATTTGAACAAAACTTTCATTGCATACATAATTCAAAAAGTATTGAAATAATAATATTCATGCCAGATGGCAAAGTTGTTTTNTTAACCGACTAAGCCACCCAGGCGCCCCGAAGCTTTTGAAGAACAGGTAGTAAAAAATGTAAATGGTAAGGAAGGTTAAACTGAAGAATTTATAGTATAACAGAAAGCTAGTTAGGAGATTGGGAAAAGTGGGTCCTGCCAGGTCATGAGAAAGCCATAGAAGTGTTCTGTTTTTGTACCTCCAGCATCACAACCACACTGCTATTAAGGATATACTTCTGGGCTCTTGATGTGATCCTTTCGTCATCATGAACATGGCCAGATCATGCAGCAGTGGTTGGACCTCATACATGCCCCTGTCCTATGGGAAGCATATAATGATAGCCAGCCTGTAGGCACGCCATCTCATGTGTCTACTGAAGGATAGCAGAATATGTCACCCCAAAATATGCCACTTTGGCATATTATTTTGAATTAATGGCACTTAATAAATAGCTGGTACAGGAAGGACACCCTGAGCCTCCTTTGTCCTCCTGAAAGTGGGAGATAAACTTCCCACATGAAAGGTGCCCTCCCAGTAACAGAAGGGAAGACATTCTTATCACCAAAGACAGGGAATGTGGGGGCCAAGAAATCTGTACAAACAAACCTTATTAAACTGACCCTTATGTTCCTAGTTACTTCCTCACCGTTTACTACAGTTGCCCCTTGAACAACAGGGGTTTGAATTGCACAGGTCCACTTACAGGTGGATTTTTTACAGTACGGTACTCTAAATGTATCTTATCTCCCTTATGATTGTCTTAATATTTTCTTTTCTCTAGCTTACTTATTGTGCGGGTATAGTATATAATACATATAACATGCAAAATATGCATGTTAGCCGACTGTTTTTGTTACCAGTAAGGCTTCTTTCTGGTCAACAATACGCTATTAGTAGTTGAGTTTTGAGGGAGTCAAAGTTATACGTAGATTTTCAAGTGCATAGGGGGTTGACACGCCCAACCCTTGCACTGTGCAAAAGTCAGCTGTCCATCGAACCCAAACCTCTTTGTCCTGTCAATTCCTCACAAATTTATTGTCTAAGAGGTATTAAACCTCCCTACTTTGGTCATTTCTTTGTGTCTTCATTCTCTTGTCAAGGCTCTCATATACATACAAAAATTTAATAAAATGTATATGCTTTTCTCCTGTTAATCTCTTTGCCAGTTTAATTTTCAGATCCAGTGAGGGACCCTGAGAGATGTGAGGAAAACTCTGTCTTCCCCTACACCACTATGACACAGTATCTGGGGCCATTAAGTTCGGTATGCCCAGCCATGAAGGTCTATAGGATACCTACCAAAGGTCCTCATTTTTGTATACCTAGAAATTCCACTATCAGAAATCTGACCTAATGAAACAGAGATACAAACAGAAAAGTCTGTCCCAGGAATGATGATGGAGTCTCTTTTTATTACTGAGAAAACCTGGGAACAATCTCAATGTTCTATACCTGAGGAATAGTTAAATTATGAAAAACTCAAGTGATGAAACACTAAATAATTTAAAATAATGTTTTTAGAGAATATTTAATGACATGAGAAGAAACTCAAGATATTATAAGTGAAAAGCTTTGAAACAAGAATTTCTAGAGTATGATCAAAATTTTTAAAAAATGACCAGAAGAAAGGACAAAAAATGTTAACATGAGTTGTCTCCAATATAAGAGACTTATGTTACTTTGCTTAATTATAAAGTTACAATTTAAAAATTTTTAACTATAAAAGTAGAATGTGATGATAGTTCAAATAACCTGGAAGCATCTAAGCCAACAAGGAAAGTCCCCTAACATACTCAATCTTCATCCCAGACTAACTCAACCCAAGAATGCATTGATGCAATGCAATTCCTAGGCAAATTCATATTTACTGTATTTTAGGAAAATGGAGTCAAGTTAGAGTCACATTCAGAACATATTTAGGTCTAATACTTGATTTTTGTTACTCAAAAATATATCATGGATACCTTCCATGAATGTGCATATAGGTATGCTTGGTTATTTTTTAACAGCAAGCTAAATTTCTTAGTTTCTTTTCTTTTTTTAAATTCTTTTATGATTTCAGCTTTTCCTTAATTTTCAATAATTCTACCATGAGCATATATTGCTTTTATGATCAGAAGAATTTATAAGCATTTTTTAAGGAGAGGAGTCTACTGCATTGCAAAGAAAGTATGACTCCTGGCAATCTCCCCTCACCATGTAAAGAGAAAAAGCATTCCTTCACTTAGCCATGGAACAGATGTCAACTGAGGACCTGCTGTGTGTCAGGCCCCTCTGTGGGCACTGGGGACACAGGGTCTGATCTCAGTGCCCGACTCGGAGTTAGCTGAGATAAATGACGAAACTGCACTGTGCCACCACAGCTGGAAGGGAGCCGGGAGTTCCCCATGCCCAGCGAGGAGGTTAACGGTGGGAGCAGGGAGGGGGACCTTGGAGCTCTCTGCAGGTCAGTGATTTTCTGTTAATGCCTACTAGGAATAAGACAAATCTTTTTCCCTGCCCTCAGTCTCCAGTAATTTAGTTTGGCTTAGCAACCAGTGTGTAATCTCTAAAACGCCTTGAATAATGGATAGGGATTAAGGGAGAATCTGGGTGGAATGCCCAGCAAGGGCAATAACACATGCTGTATTCAATACACGACCCCACCCAGAGTTCCTTCCATTCTCTTGACTGCATTGCCCTCCATCAGAAAAGACAAATAGCTTTATCTGGCGCTGAGTGATCCCTCTGACTGTGGCTGTAGTGCCATGTTCAGAGGCTCTGAGACTGAATCGAGGTTCAGCGTGACTAAACTCTACCATAAGCATAGGAGAAGGGAGCGGAGTGATCCCTCTGACTGTGGCTGTAGTGCCATGTTCAGAGGCTCTGAGACTGAATCGAGGTTCAGCGTGACTAAACTCTACCATAAGCATAGGAGAAGGGAGCGGAGTCATTATTTGCCCTCCCTAAACTGAGGTATTTTCAGAAGCATAAGCTTATTTTAAATCCCCCCAATGCAAACAGAAGCAGGAAAAACAGTTCTGTTACTACAAAATGATTTTAAAATACAGTGACGGGAAGTCAGATTGTCAGTGATTCCAGCTTATGGAGGACACCTCTCTCCTACATCACACGTCTCTTCAACCTACACCTGGTTACAAAAAAAAGGGAAAAGCAAAATAAAATACTGAGTTTTGAGATGAACCAAAATGGGACTATAGAAAGTGACCTCAGTATGGCTTTGAATCAAACCTACTGTGGTCACAAGGTTTTTTCCCTAGTTGTCACTGATGAAGCAAAACAATTGAAATATTTGACTACTGCTAACATTGTTAAAGAGCACGACCTCACATTTGATCGAGAAGCTAGTTCTCCCACACAAAGTGAGAGACCCTTACTGGCTTGCAAATGGATATGAAACAAACTGTAGAAAGCAGTTCATTAAAAGAATGTAGAAGAGTAGCGGCCACTCAGCAAGTCTAGAGACATTACTATTGTGTGTAAAGGTGTGGATGCCAAAGTCAGGGTCAACTAAAGCACTCTGCCACTAGATTTCTGACCTACTCAATCAACAATGGGCTTGTCTCGGTATCATAGTATCAGTGGAGTTTACCCAAGAGCAGGTGTCTCTATATTAACCACCACCTGTACAAAGTTCTTAAATCCCTGAGGGATTTAAAAATAAAACCATTAATTTAGAAAAATATCTCCTAATGAAGCCTTCCTTGATGTTTGCTCAGATTGAAGCAGTCTTTACCTGCTCTGAGTTCCTATGACCTTTTAGCTAAACACATCTTCGCTTACATAACACTACAGTTGGCACACAGTTAAGTTCTACTAGAGCGTAAGTTCTATGAAAGCAAAGTCTAGGTCTGCTGGCTTCGGCTCTCTCATATTTAGCTCAGTGCATAACAGATGCTTGGTAAATGTTTATGATGTGTAAAAATGAATACACACACACATACTAATCAGACTACACAAATGACACACAGCCTTTGTCATACCCCTAAGTCAGGGTTTCCTCATCAACTCCAATGTCTAAAGAGGCCAAGCAGCTAAGGTCTGTGAGAGAATGAAGCAGGTGTGAGGTGTGTGGCATTTGATGAATTGGTGAAGGCAAACTTTATCTAGAGGGCAGCTGCTGCTCAGATCCATGGAACTGTTGCTCTGTGGAAATTTGTGCATTGATTTGCCAGATCTTCTCATTTTTTAGAGCCTAAAAATCTTGACCTATGTGAAATCTTTTGGTTTTGAAACATTATTAACTAATACATTTCTAAGTTTGTAGCAGGATGAACAGAAGCTGTCTTTGGGGCAGACGCAGACCACAGACTGCTAGTCTGCAACCTCTGTGTTAGGTATACGAGTCACCATGTCCTTGACCCACACAATTTTCTCCTTAATTTCTCTTTGCCAGGGATGAATAATGCCCTTCAGCCTGGAAACCGAGCTTTTCTGAACTCATAAGTTGAGAATACTCCTTGTGAGTTAAGGCAAGTTTGCACAGTCTCTTGCCGTCAGATGTCGACCGATATCTACCTCCCACTCAATTATTTCTGCTTAAGCACTGACCCCTCAGGGTACCTTGTTAACTGATATTGGAAGTAACTGTCCCCTTATTCTGGCCCTGGTATGATGATTGCACCCTGTGAAAGAAATTATTGTAGGAACCTCTGCCTTTGTGATTATGGGAACAGACATCTGTCTGCGGCAGGTCCTGTTCTCCTTGATACTTCCCTTGTTCTACTACCTTTGTTTTTCCTTCCCAGGTAGCAGTGTCCTTTCTAGAGCTTTTCCTTTTCCTTTCGTAGGTTCCTTTTCTTATAAATATCGGTCTGATCCTTGGAGCCATGTTGATTGTCCTTTGTCTCTTTCGAGTCTTTTAAAAATATATAATAAAAGAGGAGATGCTGGGAGCCACACTGGCCTCGCTGGATGACAGTCACAGTGAGGAAATGGTAGCGTTTGCACAGCTCCTGCCACAAGAAAAGAAAACCGGTATCTCCTTCTGATACTACTGGCTCATGTTGGAAATGAGCCTGCTGGTATTGACCAGGCCTCACAATATTCCAGATCAGACCGATATTCCCCACACAGATTGCTCATAAGGAAAAGCATATTCCTGCGTTTTCAAAGGAGATTTCAGATGAAAGCATTGTGGATGATTGTCAAAAGGCTCTTCCTCTGGGCCTTGCATATCCAAAATTTACATAATAAAGGGGGCTAAGAACACAAGAGTTACAATTGAGTTTGGCCCTGAGACAAAGAGCCTAATTTAGAGTTAAGGACAGATATCTACCCCCACCCAATTGTTTCTGCTTGGAGCACCGCCCCTCCCCACCCCAAAGCAGTGACTTATTCTGGCCTTGAATATCTGATTGCACCCTGTGAAGGAACCTATTGAGGAACTTCTTTTGTGATTATGGGAGCAGAGGTGTTTCCTGAAAGACCTATTTTTCTTGATACTTCCACCTTAAACAAACAAGCTATTGACCCCTGCCCACAAAGAAGTAACTTCACCCTTCTTATGCTAAAAACACTGTCTGGTATGCTAAAGATACCTTCCTTCCCCATAGGATAAGCATCTAAATCACCTCCCTTAATCACTATTGATTAAGGTTATGCGGGTGTCTTCTACAAATCTATGTTCAGGGAAATTCTTGCATATCAAAGAAGCTTGTCATCAGAAATCATTGTCCTAAGGCAAATGCCACTTCTGTGCCGTCCCTCAAACACTTAATTGTAAAATAAAGTTGAGCCCCAGTCAGAGCAGAGACGCCTGCCTGGTGATCAGAAAGAATCTCGGGCCTCTCATCCCTCCCTCCCCGGCACCATCCATCCTTCAGGGACCCCTGGACCCCGACCAGAGCCGGCCTCCGGCATTCTATCCTCGTCTTCTCTGTTTCCGTGCTCTTGTCTTACTGAAGGATTGTCCTTAAGGTAGGGTTTGTTGCATTTGCCTAAAACTTCCCCTGTTTTTCTTGACTGTAGTTAGGATAAACACAATTTCCAACCCCAAACCTGCGCCTGCTGATCTTACCTAATAACTACCTTCTTGAGGTTTTGCCAAGGGAAGGCTACATTTTCTCTTTATAGTAAACCACTGCAAATCTTTTTATCCAATTTGCTTTGAAATACATTGATCTCAGCTAGGCTGAGTTTCTTTCATTTCACTTTAACCTGAGTATCTTTCTTTTGTGTCTATCAACTCCCTTCTACATTTTAAGTGTCTTTTTGGCCTTTTCCAAAATCTTTCCTTGGGAATAGATTTTGGTTTCATATTTGTCCACAGAACTGTGTCCTTGACTACATACCCACCTATCCTGAAGCTCACTGGCTCCCTCTTCTCATTCAATGTGGGATCTTTAATGAGTAGCCAGGCTGACTTACACAAGATATCATTCAATATCCTGTAACCCTGATCACCATTTTATCAATATGTTTTGACTCTTGGGAACTTAGAGATGGCGTTGGTCTATTCTATTCTTAATATGCCCATGACATTCTAGTCTCTTCTGTGAACACAATAGTGTTATCTCATCCACTTCATCTTTTCAAAGTCTTTCTCCATCTTCAGAGCCAAATAACCCATATAACCTGCCATGTTTCAAACAGAAAGACCAATGTTCAAATTCAGGTTTCTGCTACTCCACTGAGAAGGCTTTTTCACACTGATATCCTTTAAGTAGTTCCTATCCCAGTGTGGATGGACTTAGAGATCCAACTTAAAAATCTCATTTCTCTGGGGCACCTGGGTGGCTCAGTCGGTTAAGCGTCCGACTTTGGCTCAAGTCATAATCTCATGGTTCAGGGATTTGAGCCCCCCATCAGGCTCTATGATGTCAGGATGGAGCCTGCTTTGGGTCCTATGTCCCATCTCTCTCCCATCCTCCCACCTGCTCTCTCTCTCTCTCTCTCAAAAATAAACATTAAAAAAAATCTCATTTTTCCTAATCTATAAAAGGTGGATCACAAAGAATTCACATGACTGGGCTCAAAAATGAAGGGTGTATTAAAATACTTTTTTAAACAGGTAAAGATTTAGACACATGTTTTCAGTGCATTTGTAAAGCATGCAATAATCAAAATGCTAATAATCAAAATAATAATAATCAAATAATAACAAAAAAATTAAAAGTAACCTACAGGAAAATTGGCCTAACAAAAACACAAATAATCCAGACCAATATACTGAGGATACCCAGAGGACAGTCAAGATGAACTGTAATGTACTAAAAATTCATTCCATGATTTGTCTGGATTTGGTGAAATAATACTCTTCACAAATTTCATCAGAATAAAACANGGGGGGAGGGCAGGGGGAAAAAATTAACCAAGGAGAGAATGGAGACCTCAGAACTGTGGGGGACCTGGTGGCCTTCTGAAAACTATCTGCCAATATCAGAGCTTCAACTGAAGCCTGCATTTGGTAAACAGAATTGTTGTTGTGAACAAATTTAAAATCAAACATCTTCTCAGTGACTGGCTACAGTATTTGTCTTAATGTATATTTTTGAGAGGGAAAGCGTGAGCAGGGAAGGGGCAGAAAGAGAGGGGGAACAGAGGATCTCAAGAGGGCTCAGGGCTCATGCTGACAGCAGCGAGACCTATGTGGGGCTCAAATTCACATTCCATGAGATCATGACCTGAGCTGAAGTCAAAGGCACAACTGATCGAGCCACCCAGGCTCCCTAAAGTATTTTTTTAAGAGTTTCCATGACCACTTAAAAGAGAAACTAATCTTCACATCTTACTACCGTCGTCTTCAAACTTCTAAGGAGTCTCAAAACTTCTAAGCCACTTTACTTGCCGAATTTCATTTCTGGTCACATGGTCTGAACTAAGGGGGCAAATGGACTTGTTTGTTATGGTTTAAATCGGGTTTAGTGGTTCAGAGAATCCCCTCCCTGGAGAAGCAAGACATGGTACCTGAGAACTCATCCAGGACCAAATGAAAATCTTGTTTTATCTCATGACCAAGAGAGGAAACTCCATTTCTGCAGGCATCATACTCATGATCTCAAGTCCTGCTCACCAGAGCTGCCTTTGGTCTTTGTTTGTTTGTTTGTTTGTTTAAACTTTTCCATCATTCCATCTATTTTTCACCGTGAGAAAGTGACTAGGTTTTAAAATAACAGACAGTTTTCTTATATGAAAATAGACTGAAATATTCAAACATCAAAGCTTGAGATCATTTTGAAGCAAAATGAAGCTGCCTCTTATTTAAGATTAACTATCCTCCCCAAATCACATTAGTTCTAGCTTTCAGTTTATAGATTTTGTGTTTGGTATTCAAGGTTAACTCCCTAGCTGATTAGATGTAAGCCAATATTAACCGCAGCAACCGCCACTGTGAAAATGAGATGCTACACAACGTTTGGTCTTAAAAGTCAAGAACCTATGAGTTAACTAGATGATCTAATCTAGCTTCAAATTAGCCATATTAAAATGAATTAAATGCTCTTTCCTCTTCATGTTGCAAAACATAAAAATGTCATACTCTGTAATTTGAGAATGACTGCTCTCATTTGATTCAGGAGATGGTGTGGTATCTTTAATTCCTTTATCAATATTATCCCAGGCCAACAGATGGAAGATCAAGCAATTACAGAGAAATGAGCATGTGCTCATGTGCTGTACTTATCATGCTTTTTTTTTTTTTTGTTCCCCCTTAAGTTTGCTTACTGAAGTCTGTTTTGCTTTATTCACCAGTCAGGGGTGTTTACAGCCAAGAAATGACAAAGGAAAAATTAAAGAGCTCAGAGAAATCCATGATATATTTCAGAGGCAGGGACAGAGGACAAACTCACCTCTCTTTTCTCAGTCTATAACTCTGTTGCAAAATTTTTATGCTAATAGACAGGTATCTAATAACCTTTGTTCTTTTTTTTGCAAATGGGAAAATTGTGATCTAGATTTTGTCAAGATAGTAAATCAATGGATGCCTGGATGGCTCAGTTGGTTAAGTGTCTGACTTGGGCTCAGGTCATGATCTCATGGCTCGTGAGTTTGAGCTCCGTGTTGGGCTCTGTCCTGACAGCTCAGAGCCTGGAGCCTGCTTTGGATTCTGTGTCCCTCGCTTGCTCTTCCCATCCCCTGCTCATTCTCTCTCTCTCTCAAGAGTAAATAAACATTAAGGGGAAAAAATTTAAATATAGAAAATCAGTCAGCAAGTATTTATTGAGTATCAACTATATGCTGAGCCCATTTGCTAAGCTCTGCAGATACACTGGTGACAACTCAGATCAAAGCCCCATCTACTAAGGGAGCCAGAAAAGTAGTGGGGAAGACCAAATTAAGGAAGTAATTTCATTTATTAAATGTGAAAGAGTTGAATTTTTCATCATAGCTCTGGGGATCAAGACAAGTGACATGCTATATCATTTTGGGTCCCAGCAGAAAACAGAGACACATTTACATAAGTAAAAGGGAGGCTTTAATATAAAGGCACGATTTATAAGGGTATGAGCAGGATTTAGTCCCCCAAAAGGACGAGTAACAAGGAATAGTGGATTCCTCCAGGGTAATCACACGAGATGATATAGTGCTCTAGGTCTAGCAACACCAGGGAGCCTATTACTTCTGGGCCCTTCTCCCTGTCTCCCATCCCACACCCCCCCCACGCACTTAAAGGAGTAGGGCCATGCTCTGGAGAGCCCGGAGGAAGAACTACATGGAGAGGTCAGCCTGATGGGAACCATTGTCCTAATGCAGGAATGCAACCAATGCTCAGTAACCCAGGAGCAAGAGCTGAGGAATAAGGACCCCAGCCTCACTCTCCTCTGTCCTGACTCCCACTTGTGAATATAGGGCTGGGACTTACAACATGTAAGGAGGCCATCCCATTGCTCAAAGGACCTTGCTTGCTCCTTTCACCCTAAATCTGACCCAGGGTAGGCCCAATTAAAGCCAGACAGCAAGACAGCCTGTTGATGCGGCCATGCAGGCCATAGAGCAAGGCTGAGAGAATGCAGAGCAAATGAAGATGACATGTAGAATAGCAAGCACACTAGCTTAATTTCTTTTAATCACATAATATCTGCTCCAAGTCTCCATTAACCTGGTTGGAAAGACATTCAATTTCAGTAAATGTGGAGCCCCTTTCAACTCCTCCCTGGGATTATAGAAGAATCCTAGGAACTTGTGGCAGAAATATTAGGATAGGGTCCAGGTCTTGGTGGCTGTTTCCATCTCTAACTTTGCCCCTGGGTCACTCAACTATTTCCCTCCTTTAGGGGTGCACATGTCTGGGAATTGCCTATATTATTATTTTCTTGATATATTCTTCAAATCAACCTATTTAGTTTATAAAACACTAATGGCCACAAAACCACAGTTTAATGTGCAAATTATATATTTTTCCTATATGCATTAAGATAAATAAGTCCATGTCTGCCTAAAATCCTCCTGCATTGTTACCATTGTTCAGGCATTTTTGGCTTATTCACCACTGCAGCTCGTCTTCCCTGGACAAGCTCAGGGGTACACCTCCGAGCAGTTGTCCCCTCAGACTCTGGTTCTGCACCTTCCCCCACCCCACTGGAACACAGCAGGACCCTGACCATGCTTTTAGTCTCAGAGGTCACTCTAACTCTGCCCATCCAAACACTGGCCTCCTCCACCCAGTCCATGAGAAACCCACAGTTAATCCTTGTGAAAAGACCCAAACCTTAAAAGCTCCTAATTCTTCTAGTTCAAGAGAACTCAGAAATTTAGAAACACAGTACTGGCTTCTCTGTCACAGGTTAAGAGAAGAGAAAGGAGTCACTAATATTACCTATGTATAGTATGTGTTTTTCTTAATCATTCACTCTGTCACTAAATAATAACAGCTGTTATAAGAAGACAAATAATGGTGAAAAAAATTTTAGGTGGGAGGGAGGGTATTTTCTGTACAAACAATGAAAGGATTGGCCACAGGCAGCCCTGAGAAAGGTGTGCAGAAGTCAGAGTGCCTGAGCTTGGCAGGCATCTCACTAATTTCGTAGGAGACCTTCCAAGTTTTTTTGGTACCTGCCTTTTCAGCTGTGCTAATGATGATAAACTGTTGCCTCAGAATCACAGCCAACCCTTTGCACTGCATATGTGCTTATCACTATCACCCTCAAACAACAGATAGTAATTAGGAAATATGAGTGTGTGGTTTAGTATAAAAACTCACAGGTGTTGTTTTGATCCAAAGTGACAATGACATCTAATTGACCAGGCTTCTGGGGACAGGTCTCCTAAGAGATATGTAACAACGCTATTGATGGTTTAAAAAACTATTTTTTTGAAGACAATAACTGTCATTTGAGCCATGTACTGCAGTGTCCTATGTTGAGGGTCCATGTAGTGAGAGCTTTGAGCCTGGAAGACGGATCACCCAACTGGGTTGTGATCATCAGATACTATTATTGCTAAGGAAGCAGCACTCAAATTGTGGAGGCACCAGGCAAGAAATTCCTCAACCTCTTTCTCCTTTCACGACTCACTTTCTTCTTGTCTCACTGGATGAAGCCAATGAGAAGCCAGCCAGAAAGGGCGGTAGGGAAATGTAGTCCCCATGGATCAGCCTTGCAGGGTGCAGAGCAGAGCAGAGCAGAACAAGATCAAGGTGATGAGCAGAGGGGAGATTATTTTAGTTATTTTTATCTCCTCTATTCAGGCTCTGGGGATCCAGTGAGCTCATCTGAACCTGAGTGAGATCAGAAAGAAATATAGCTAAAGAAGAGAAAATGCTCACTCCCCCTGGACAGAGTGTACAAAAGCTATGTTTTTTTTCAATAATTTTCAAGGTAACATACTGACATGGCTATAAGACGAGGATATAAAAACATGATAGGAAAAATGTGAAATTGACCATGAGACGCATATAAAAATATTAAAGGCACCTTTTATCGTGGTTTTATTCCCTTAATCACCACTGGTGTAGGTATTAGATATTGGGTGAATAGAGAATATTTCATAATGGATGGCAAAACAGCATTTCTAGAAAATTATTCCTCTGTAAGCTTCCATCAGAGTATGTAGGACACAGTGAGGTACCATCCAGATTCCTCATCAGGAATGAAGGTCTTAGCCCCCAATCTGCTGGGAATGCTGTTAACAGATAGTTCTCAGGTGTCACTTCCCTCCCAGGGATTGCCCTAGCTCTGGGACAGTCACTCCCCCAAGGCCACTCGCCTTTTCTCAGTTACAGAACAGCTCACATCCCATGACTGATTAACACAGACATATCAAGGATCAGCCCTCTGACCCCAACAAGGGGCAGTTCTGAAGGGTTGTGCATTTTCAGGACTCCTCTGAGGGATGGTTGAGGCTTCCACTGAGACTGTGTCTCAGCCTGACTTCTCCCTCTGTGTAATCATGCTCACCTCTCTCCCCTTTCTCAGGTTGATCCTACAGAACACTTCAATAAAAACCCCCAAATGCTGGTCTCCATTGCAGAGTCTGCTTTCCTGGGACCCAACCTGCATCACAGAGAGCCCCTAACAAATAAATACTCATATTTTGACATCGTTTGACATGCCTTTATTATAAAACATTTAAATGAAGAAATTACTTTCCTAATATTTTATTAGACTCCCTGCACATTAGCCTCCCTTTCCAAGTTTCTAGTTTTGCTCTTGAAATGTACTTGAGAAAATTAATAGACCTGGATATTTCAAAATAAAACCCAAAGAACACTAAGTCTTTTACCAGAAAAATCAGAGAGCGAAAAGGAGTACAAAGGGCCAAGCTAAAAAAGGAATGAAGACTTAAGAAAAATAGGTAGAAAAGCTATGCATGTAATACAATTTGGTTTTAACTATGGGGGACAAAAAGAGGAGAGAATGAGGGAGAGAATAATAAATTCACAGATTTACACACCCAGTGAAAAACACACTTAAAAAGGAAAGGTGAGGTCTGGCCCCATGGACTTCCTGCTCTAGAAATCCACTTCTGTTAGGAATCAGAAGAAATCCACTTCTATTAGGTATCAGAATCCTTTTTCTCTGTGGAAGCACCACCAAAGGACACCAGATTTGTCATGGGTGCAAATTCCCTCGACAACGTCTGAGCTCTACCCTCAGGATGTCAAAGCCAGATTAGTCAAGAGCCCTCATCCATGACTGACAGGAAAACAATTATATGCAAATCCAAAATGATAATGAAATCATATCATATTCTGTGATGACAGAATAACACTAGCTAACTCTTAAGCGTTATGCATGTGCAAGGCATTGTGCTAAGTGCTTTAATAATATCTCACTTAAGGGAAAAAAGGAGGAGATGCTGAGAATTATAAATCCTGAGTTATCTTAGTTAGTAAATGATTAATGGGTATTCAAAAAAAGGGAAAAATGAAAGAGGAGGTATAGAGGTTTTGTAATACGTTATGTTGGCTTGGGTGAACTACAAATTTGTTGAACAACAAATTCCCTTTCTTGTATGTTTTAGGTTGTGTTAGAAAACCAAGGAGGTTCTTATGAGAGATTTGGAAGGCAATCCTTTTATAACTCAGACACATTGTTGCTGGTGGTCTTGTGAGCATGAGAGTGGCTGAGCCTTCAATGGCTCCACCTTTCCCTGAATCCACCAACTTTTTTGTGTTTATCTTGCAGAGGTGGGATGGATCCTCTCACATGTAAATTTGGTTTAGACATTGAGACTACATATGCACCAGGAGAGAATGAAGAGGTCTGTTAATAAACAAATGAGGTTTTCTGGGGAGAACAAGGCAGGCTATCATGGAGGTTGGGAAATGGATTCAGAGGGCAAAGAGATTCACTTGGGGGTATATGGTGATTAGAGGGTGAGGCTGGGGTATTAGCTCCCATATATGTGCTGGGGCTCATGTGGTTTAAACTTCCCACATGTATCCAGAGCAGGAATACCCAGTCTTTCTTACCAACCTGCCAGGTATGAGACAGAATGGGGAAGGGAGAGTGGTAAAACTTGAAAGCTATTAGCAGCCAAACAACAAAAATGGAGTCAATCTCTTTAATAGAAGCTTCTTTGATTCCTGAACCATGTGTGAGTGTTTTACCCCATGGCTAAGGGCCTTAGCTGTTACAGAGTACTCACAGCACCAAGATCAGAGGCAGTGAAAATGGACACAGGTTTCAGTGTATTCTCGTGGGCTTCACCTCATGCTTGTGGGTTCCAGCTTGATCTTACTCTCCACCACTTGACATCCATCTACCCCTCAGGAATGTCTGAACTGTGTGGACTTTGAGCTCTAGCGATAAGTGCAAAGACAACAGCCTTAGAGAGAATAGTTAATGAGCTCCTATCATTGCATGTGACCAAATCCTGAAACAAATACATGCATGTGAACACATGTGTGCATATTAGTGATTCTGCTTCTCGGACTGAATTGTGACTGATATAGAAACCCAAATCCTAATTGTTTGGTAGATGGGAACATGGTTCAAAAAAGGTTTGGCATCTCTGACACAAAATACTCCCATTCAATATATTTAATGGGAGCTCATGGGGCTCCCAATTAAGTATCCAGGTGTTTAAAGCCCCTAGTCCTGAACTTATACTCTGTAATACAGCCAAACTGGACTGCTAGCAGTCCTCTGACCAGACTTGCATATTTACATACCCAAAATGCAATGGTCTGGGAAGAAGACCAAGCTCAACCACCACCAGATGAAAGGCCCTAGCCAATCGTCCCTATTGGCCATGATTAATTTATTTATATGGTGGCATTGCATTCTCTTTGGATAACCCTCTACCTCATCAGCCTCATTTTGAAAAGCGTGACTCTATGTGTATAACTGGTGAGATTTTTTTCTTCAAAGAAAGACTCTATATATTGAGCCTCTCTTAATTACTATTTCTGTTAGAAACTAATTCTCAAGGCCCTGTTCATACAGCATACTTTCTAACTTTTAGATCATGGGGTCTGTGTCAGTAATGAAATCTACATATGGATTTCCACCCTTTCATTTCTGTCTCCTTTCCCTTATTTAACATATCAAATGCCATAGCAATTTCCTACGATGCCCAATTTATGCCAAGTGAAGATTTTTCATACTTGCAGACAGGACTTAAAAGTGCCAGCATTTAAAAGCTTAAGTTCTTATCAAGGCAAATGATTATAGTCATTTGTGTAATTCTTGTTGACAGTTTTCTTTGACTTTGGTCTCCATGTCATAAAAATTAATGTCTATAATTTGCTTTATGTTCCCACAGAGAGGGACAGCAAAAGAAAGAGGGGAAATACCTGCTCTGTTAGAGTGTGTGGCCAGAATTGATCATGTCAGTGAAAATCCAGAATAAAATTAATGCTGCTAAGAGGCAAAGAAAAGGATGGAATAAAAAAGCATTAAATGAATATACCAGGGGAGAAATATAAACTCTATAGAAGACAGGCCTGCTAATAAAAAGATAGAGTACTAAATTATTATGACTCTGAACTTAGTTGAATGATGGTAGTCATTTTTCAATTCCTGTTTACCAAGTCAAATTAGAAAAATAAACTTGCACAATAAGAATAACGGAGACACTGGAGAATAGGTACTGGAAAAATGTAGGTGGGGAGTATTTAGAGTAACTGTGCACATAAACATTTGGTCTGGATGATACGCATTCTAGCATAATAAGAAAATTAGCAAACCTCTATTGAATTGCTTCTACTTATCTTTAAACAAAGCACTCAAGACACACCATAAGATTAGGGGAAAACAGATGTGATATCATTCCACAGAGCAGGTAGGAATGGCTGAGCCAGCTATTGTAATTCAGAAACTCTACTTTTGCAATATAATGAACAAATATAATAAGATGAAAAATCTTTAAACAGTTAGAACACAATGGGACCCTAAGCAAAAGATAAGATGGGCTTACAAAGAAAATAGCACGTTAGACTGAAGTCATAGATTTTTGCCAACAAATTAGAAAATCAATGACCAAAGGAAATGAAGTAGATGTTTCATAATTGGCCTTTGGTGAAGCTTGTGACAAAATCTCATAAAATTCTATTTGTTAAATTGGTTTGAATTGGCTTAGGGATGAATATAGTCATCTGGACTGAAAATTGGTTGCCTTGTTGAAGGAATATGCCTAGAAGGCTCTGACAAGGATGAGTATTTATATTTTTCAATGCTCCTAGATTTTCCTTCTTCCTTTCAAGGCCTTGAGGAAAATGAGGGTAAAGCTACAGAGTCAGGCTCTACCCATATGCAGACATTAAGTTTTATATTTTTAGCCAGCTAAATGGTAGTGTGTCCATTTGAAGAACACAGATGTAGAAGGAAATCAAGAAATGGAATAAAATGAAATATTTCTGATAAAGACATAAAGTATAAAATGTTAGCTACTTCTGATTATGTCTGTATAAACAAACAGAGGTAGGGTTTTGGTGGGGTGTTTTTTGCTTTACTTTGGTTATTATCTGTACATGTTCTGAATTAAAAATAGCTAGAGTATAACGAAGAATTTAAACATTTAGTGATCCCCTTTCTTGATCCTTGAACCTTGAATGATCTCACCAGCTACTCTTCCTACCATCCTACCCAAAAATCATCCTTGTCAGTGAAAAGAGAACTGCTGGGAAGCTTCTTAAAGACATTGTGTGACAACTAATGTTAAGAGCCCTGCTCACCCAAGCCAGGTAATGAATAGAGCCTAGAGCTTGCTGATCCTTTCCAATCTGACAGGTAGAAGCAAGTAAGGAACAATTATTGTCAGGCAGTATCTCAAGGTATCAATGGAGGCCTTTTGTTCACTGGGACAAAAGCAATCAACAAATAGTATGATTTCATAAGATGCTTAAAAACTAAGTCACCCAATCTGATATAGAAGGTAGGAAAAACCACAGAAATGGATTAGCAAAGTGGCAGAGAGGAAGTCTTGAACTGGATATTAAAGGATAAGCAGGAAATCATCTGGGATTTAGGAAAGAAAATCAGGGAAAAGAATGTTCCAGGCAGAGGGCACCTTACAGACAAAGGTACAGAAGCAGGGACATCCTGAAATTCAGAGCAGCTGCAGGTAATTTGTTGTTAGACTGACTGTACACCCTGCCACTATGCCACCACCACTGAATAGTTTTAGTAATGCTCTATTGTGCACAGGATAGTGGGGTGGTAGAAAATCCCTCTAATGGTCTATACGAGGAGCACCTGGGTGGCTCAGTCGGTTAAGCATCCAACTGTGGCTCAGGTAATGATTTCATAGTTCGTGAGTTTGAGCCCCACATCAGGCTCTATGCTTGGGCACAGATCTTGGAGCATGCTTCGGATTCTGTCTCCTTCTCTCTCTGCCCCTTCCCCATTCTCTCTCTCTCTCAAAAATAAATATTTAAAAAAATATCTACATGATCTGGCCCATATTTAACCCTGTTGCTTCATCTTTCTGCATCCTATTGGGAGACAATTCTCCATAAGTCAGTCATGTTTCTGTATTTCTTTCAAAGAGAGGCATTAACTGTCCTTTTGTTCCAGAGTATCTTTTCAAGGATGATTGTATAGGTAACTTCCCTGGACGTGAGAGATAATTTCTCCCTCTGGAGCAGAGGGGAGGTTTGTTTGCTGTCTAGTATAATAAATATCTCCCTCCAGACCAAAGCTCAGATGGGCTTACTTCCTATTTTAAAAGACTCAGGTTCCCAAGCTCAGGATTTCTCAATGGTAACACAAATTTACTGTGTGTTTGGCTCTACGATGGTCTTTCCATGTTGCTGTGTGCAGATCATGGCAGTGGCAGTGACGGTGGTGATGGAGGATGCACGGTGGAAGTGGATGATACAAATGTGAAGCTGCTGCTACTTGCTGTGTCATGAGTAATGGAGTCTTATCTCTGATCCCAGAGTCTTGTATATTTTGTCAATATCCATCAATGTGACATGCTACTTTGTGTACGTGTAGAGTACAATCTCGAACCCCTCACATCTCTTGACCCACCCTCACTTTCTGAACTCTAATCATACTCAACATTATTAGACATCAAAAAATGCAAATTAAGATAATAGAGAGCTACCACTATATATGTATTGAAATGGCAAAAATACAAGATAGTGGCAGCATTAAATGCTAGAAAGAATGAGGAGAAACTAGATCACTCATACTTTGCTGATGGGAACATGAAATGGTGCAGCCACTCTAGAAACAGTATAGCAGTTTCCTAAAAAACGAAATGTGCAATTACTGTACAATCCAACCATTGCACTCTTGGACACTTTTCTTAGAGAAATGAAACCTAGGCTCACATGAAAACCAGTACATAAATGTTTATTCCAGTTTTATGCATAATAGAAAAAAAACCTGGAAACAGGCTACCCATCTTTTTTTTTTTTTAATAGTTTATTGTCAAATTAGTTTCCACATAACACTCAGTGCTCGTCCCCACAAGTGTCCTCCTCCATGCCCATCCCCCCTCCCCCCACATCCATCAGTCCTCAGTTTTTGTTAGCATTCAAGAGTCTCTCATGGTTTGCTTCTCTCCCTTGCCCCCACCATTTCCGCCCTTCTTCTCCCCCCTGTTCCTCCGTCAAGTTCCTCCTAATCCTCCTATACGTGCAAACATATGATATTTGTCCTTCTCTGACAGGCTACCCATCTTTAATAGGTGAATGGTTCAACAAATTGTGGTACATCCATACGGTGGAATACTACTTGGTAATAAAAAGGCACAAACTTGTTACATGCAACAATTTGGAGAAGTCTCAAGAAAGTTATGAGTAAAAAAAAAGCCAATCCAAAAAGGTTACACATTGCATGATTCCATTTATATAACAATTTGAAATGGAAAAATTTTAGAAATGGAGAATAGATGAATGGCTTCCACAAGTTAGAGATAAAAGGGGAGGGGGAACTTGGAGAGAGGTGGATGTTGTTACAAAACAGTAGCATAAGGGATCTTTATAGTGATGACACTTCCCATTATCTTGACTGTGATAGTAGATACTTCAACTTATATATGCAGTAAAATTATATAGAACTACATATATACACACACACACATTCACACACAAATGAACACAGGTAAAAGTGGGGAACTATGAATAAAGTCAGTGGACTGTATATATGTCAATCTTGGTTATGATACTGTGCTATGGTTTTGTATAATGTCATCATTGGGGGAAACTAAGTAAAGAGTACATGGGCTCTCTCTGTGTTATTTTTATAACTGATGTAAAACTAAAATTTTCTCTATAAAAATTTCAACTTAAAACTTCTGGAAAATGCCAAAGATTTTTTTTTTTTTTTTTTTTTTTGGATAAGAAAGAAAATCTATTAAAGTGTATGTAAAGGCAGAAACAGAAAAAAGATGAATCATTTCCTATTTACACCGCATCATGTCCAACCAGTATAATTCACTGTTACAACATTACATAATTCCACATTTATTTCTGTGTATTTTGATGGATTCATCTTGCCTTATTACACTGTAAGCTTCTTTATGGCAGGGCTATGTCTGGTTTGCTCATTTTTTTAGCCCTAGGGCCTGACAGTTATTAGGTGATTAAATATTACTCAATAAATTAATGAAGGAAATTTTAAGAGGCAATGTTAATGAATCAGAATTTCACAATCATGCGTATAATATTTTCAGTAGTGATAATGTCAAAGAAAGTGCCTGAACAAGAGTGGACCAAGTGTACCCAAGTGTCACACCGACCTCTGCCACTTGTCTGATGGGTAACCAGGCTCTTAAGTCTTGACTTCCTCATCTCTGAGGCATCTCTTTCAATGGCATCCATCCTAGAAGGTTGTTATGAGAACTGAGATTATGTAGGTGAAGCACAGTACTTGGAACACAGATGTTCAATAAATGCTGCTTTACTAAAATTACTAATTCTACTTTCAAAACCTATGTTACAAAACCAGTTGTTCCAACTGAAGAAGGGAGATGCTGGTCAGAAGATTTTAGACTGATAAAGAGACTTTTTTTCTAATAAGTGTTTCTAGAGTAAAAGTGTTCTGTAAGTATATTATTCTAATGGGAAATAAAAACAATGAATTAGTTAAATAAAAACAATAAAAAAAATTCATATTCACCCAGATTCTGGCCCATAAAATATATCTTAACATATTCTTAAAAAAATAGAGATCATTTAAAGTATGTTCTCATCCCATAATAGAAATAAATGAGAAATCAGTAACAGAAAGATAGCTAAAAAAATCCCCCAAATAGTTGAAGATTAAGCAACACACAAAAAACATAGATTAAAAAAAATGTATAAGACAAATGAAAAAGCATTGTGAATAAAATGAAAACACAACTTATTGAAAGCTGTGGGATTATGTGAAAATACTGCCTAAAAAAAATTTATAATATCAAATGCATATATTAAAATTGAAGAAAGATAAAAAATATTAATAACCTAAACTTCTACCTTAGAAATCATAGAAAGAAGAATTTATGCCAAAACCCAGCAGAAGTGAAAAAATAATAAAAAGCAAGAATCAATAATGAAAACAGGAAAGCAATAGAGAAAATCAATAAAATCAAAAGCTGGTTCTTCGAAAAGAACAATAAAACTGATAAGCTTCTAGCAAGGTTAACCAGAAAAAAAAAAGAGAAAAGATATAAATTTAACAATATCAGAAATGAAAAAAAAAGGTCATCATTACTGATATTGGGGATATTAAAAAGATAATAAAGAAATATTATGACGAACTTTATGTCCATTAATTTGAACACTTAGGTGAAATGGACCGATTCCTTTAAAGCCACAAAATACTAAAATTGACAAAGGAGAAATAGATAATATGAATAGGCCTGTATTATTAAATAAAACTTTCTAAAATTAAAAAGCACCAAATCCAGACAATCTCACTGGTGAATTCTACCAAAAATGTAATGAAGTTATGATACAAGTTCTCTATGATCCCTTTCAGAAAATAACAGTAGATGAAACACTTTTCAACTTATTCTATGAAATCAGCATTACCCTAATACCAAAACCAGATAAAGTCATTACAAAAAATAAAAGCTACAAACCAATATCTCTTATGAACATAGATATAAAAATCCTTCACAAGATATTAGCAAATAAAATATAATGATGTATAAAAATTATCGCACCATGAACAAATGGGATTTATTCTAAATAGGAAAGGCTGGTTCAAATATATATATATATAATCAATATATTCCACACAACAGACAAAAGTAAAAAAATAATATGATCGTATCAGTATATATAGATACAGAATTTGGTAAAATCCAACACTCATTTATGATAAAAACCCTCAGCATACTAGGAATAGAGGGGAACTTTCTCATCCTAATGAAGAAAATGTACAAAAAATCCTATAGGTCGTGTAGGAGCCAATGGTAGGCCACCCCAAGATGGGCCACTTTGGTATGAAGACTATTTCAAGTCAAAAAGTAATCAAAACCCAGCAGGTTCAGGAAAAAGTCTTCACTTCTCCCTCTACTGCCTAAAAATGAATTTAGACAGAAGACCTGCTCCAGGAAGAGAGTCGTCACCATAGATACCTACATTATGATATGAATGAGGTACGGTGGACAGGGAGGATCCTAGCAAGCCCTGTTGGGTCATCCTTCTCCTTGCCCCAATTGTTTCTGAGCGGCCCAGAAAACATTTGTTTACCAAACATTTAATTTTTTTCATTCTTTTTAAGGATTGCATTCCTTTCCTTGGAGGTCCCAGACCCCTTCCCTTTTTCCTTAGTTCAGGATAGCAAATATATCTCATTCTGCTTGACTGTCTTTGAAATGTCCATGTCTGTGTGGGTTCCTGTATGTACACTATTAAATTAGATTTTCTCCTGTCAATCTGTTTCATCAATTTGATTCTTAGTCTGGCTAGATGGGTCTGGAAGGGAAAAGGTCATTCTTTTTTTTTTTTTTTTAATTTTTTAAATGTTTTATTTATTTCTGAGAGAGAGAGAGAGAGAGAGAGAGAAAGCAGGGGAAGGCTAGAGAGAGAGGGAGACACAGAATCCGAAACAGGCTCCAGGCTCTGAGCTGGCTGTCAGTACAGAGCCCAATGCGGGGCTCGAACCCACGAACCACAAGATCATGACCTGAGCTGAAGTCGGCCGCCCAACCGACTGAGCCATCCAGATGCCCCGGGAACAGGTTATTCTTGCTCCTTGACAGTAACATCATACTCAATGGTAATATACTGAACTCTTTCCCCATAGGATGAGGAACAAGGCAGTGATATCCTCTGTTTACCGATCTATTTAACATCATTCTGAAAATCCTAGCTAGTGCAATAAGACAAGAAAATGAGACAAATAGTAGATTAGAAATTGATTTAAAAGATAGAAATAAAATTTACTCTCAAGTGACATGATTGCCTATGCAGAAAACCCCAAATTATCAGCAAAAGGACTCCTGGAACTAATAAGCCAGTTTAGCAAGGTCACGAGATTCAAAGTTAATATATAAAAGTCAGTTACTTTCCTGAACTAGAATTTGAATTTTAAAAAACCAATACCATTTATAATAACACAAAAATATGAAGTACTTAGGCACAAATTTAATACAACATATACAGACAGGGTCTATATGAGAAAAATTATAAAATTCTGATAAATCAAAGGAAGATCTTGGAAAATGGAGACAAAATCCAGGTTCATGGATTGGAAAACTCAGTATTATTAAGATGGCAATACTTCACAAATTGATTTATAGATTCAGTATAATTTCAGTCAAAATCCCAGTAAGCTTTATGTTGATATTAACAAACTTATTCTAAAATTTATATGAAAATGCAAAAAGCCTAGAATAGCCAACACAATACTGAAGAAGAACAAAACTGAAGGACTCATACTACTATATCAAGACTTATAACAAAGCTAGAGTAATCGAGACAGTTATGATACTTAATAAAGAACAAATTCATAGATCAATGGAATAAAATAGCTTAGAAGTAGACCCACACAAATATAGTCAACTGATCTTTAAAAAAGGAGCAAAGTCAAAGTAATGGAGAAAAGAGTCTTTACAAACTAGAACAATTATTAAGTCCAACTGCAAAAAAAAAAAAAGAAAAAAAAGAAAAAGAACCTCTACATTTTTATTGCTTTCACAACAAGGAACTCAAATTGGACTACATATAAATGTAAAACTATAAAAACTTCTATACAAGAGCAGGGGAGGGGCTGTGTGAGAGAGGGAGAGAGAATCCCAAGCAGGCTCCTCCACGCTTTCAGTGTAGAACTGACCTGGGGCTTGATCCCAACTACCTTGGGATCACAACCTGAGCTGAAATCAGGAGTCAGACACTTAAACCCCTGAGCCACCCAGGAACCCCAATAAAAAATACTCTTAGAGACATATTTTTACTTTTAGCCACACAGTCAGGAGTTTGTTTCTCATTTGCTTCAATTGCCTTCATTACATATTAATTATTACAACACCATAAAATTACTAGTGTAGCTTCGAGCATCAATAGAATGCTTAGTGTATAGTAAGTGCTGTGCTAAGCATTTCACAAAAGTCCTTCAATTGAATCCTTACAGCAACTCCATTAGGTGGATATTAGTATGTTTCCCATGTTACGGGTGGTAAATATGAAGCTTAGAGGATTTAAGCAAATTGCTATGGTCACATTGCTAGTAAGCGGTTCTAATTTCCAGAGCAATTTAACTCCAAAAATCCACATTCACACCTACTTTGCTACATTTGCAAATTTCACTTACAGCAGTTCACAACCTCCAGGAATTAAAACAAAGTAAAACAAATAAAAAAGCACAAGAGTAAACAAATGAATAAATGCCAGGCCAGCAGAGCAGCCATCTGATTAAGTAAAGTGGGTTTGAATTCCTTAGGCATTTCCCACAACAGCTTTTCTTCATTGTATAGACTGCTAGTCCCCAGTTGCGATCTCATTACAAACAATAGTGGTTGCTGGGAGGTAGACCATGCCCCTTACCACTTACTCATATTCAAGTAATCTCATGAAAACTGAGGGGAAAATAAATGCTATGCCTTAGGGACCAGAAAAATCCTAAAGATAGTCATCGTCAACAAACACTGTATTCCTAGGAAAACCAGGCCACAAAAGGTCCAAACAAATGCCTTTTCTCTTGGAGGAAGGGAGAGTCTAGGACAAAGAAGGGAAGAAGTACCCTGAAGAAATAGGTTAATCCTTCATTTTGTTTAAAAAGACTAGCATTTACCTGTCTGTTTAACTAAGAACTGCCTGTGCATTTGTCAAGCAGGGGCTGTGACTGATGGAAAAGTAATCTCACACTGAGATTTGTAAAATCTCACACTGCTCTTCTGGCATTTTTAAAAAGGCAGAAAGCTCACAGCAGGCTAAACTGGATAGTTCCTTGCAGGTTAAAGTTGGAAACCTTTGAGGAAAGTATTTCAAGCTCTGTCTGATGTAAAAACCAGCACCAGAGCTTACTTTTAATATGGAAAATCATAAATTGCTGAAATAAATGCCTGTTTCGGATAAGGCTGGCCGCGTGAATGGAACATGGAAAACGCATACATAATTTTGAGTAGAAAAGGCGAATGTACTTTCTAACTTTGAAAGTGCTGCAGAATGTTATGCCAGGGTTCAAACTCTATGACTTTCCCCACCCATCAGCTTTCATTAATTGTACTTTCAAAGACTCACATGAAAGGAAGGCATAACCTCTGTGATCAGGGTTCAGATTTCAATAGAGATTCATTAGCTCCACCTTATGGACTATGTTAGTTGAGGTTTCTCTATCCTTGTTTGTAGTTTGTCCTCTGATTTTCTCAGGATTGAGAAAAGTATGTTAAAATCTTCTTTCAGTAGGGTGTCCATCTCTGTGTCTATTTCTCATCCCTAGTAGTTTCTGCTTTTTGCAAATTGTTGCTGCATTCCTGGAGGCACAGATAATAATAATGAGGACTTTTGCATCTTCTTGTGATTTTCAGCCTTTAGTGTTATGAAACAGCCACCTTTATCTATTTTAGTATTTTAGTATTTGGGGCTTGCCTATATCAAGACGCTTTTATTCACTGCAATTGCCTATTCTTTTATTTTTAAACTTCAAAATCAATCAGTTTTAGGCATGTCCCTTTTAAACAGTGGAGAGCAAGGTTTTGCTCAGTGGGCAGTCTGAAAACCATTTTTTCCCCTTTGTAATAAGTGAGGCAAGCCTGTTACGTTTATTGATATGATCTATATGTCTGGTCTCTGTTCTGTCATATTGCTTTATGATACTTTTTGTTGAATATAGAAAGTTGTTTACTGTGTGATCATTTTCTTGCTCCCTCCCATTTTTTAGATGAATACTAAAGTATTGGGTAGTAAAATGATATAATGTCTGAGATTTTCTTTAGAACACTTCAACCATCAAACGTGGTGGTAGCGAAGATAATAAGTACAGATAACACTGATGGCTATTGAAGTTGGTTGGATATTGGGGTTCACTGTAGTTTCTACTTTTATGTGTGTTCAGAAATTTTTGTTTTAAATACAGTTTGCTTTTTAAACAGTTGTAAAAAAAATAATTTCTTTTTCTTATGTTACACAAAGTTTGCATGTTTTTTATTTACTTTTATAATAAGCTGAGTTCTATCTTCATGAACACAGACCTGAAATAATGAAAACTTAAGAGCTTCATAAAAAGAAGTGTTAGTCTCTAAATCAAATAAAGACCTTCTCTATTGCCTCAAGAGTTGCAATAAATTATACATACTGTAAATGAGCACAGCTTCTTTTAAAGTTACAAGAAACAATTTTGTCTTCGGGAGAGTTTTATAACTACATCCAATAGCCTATAAAAAGCCTCTCTTGATGTGGTGACAGGACATAATATATGTGTCCATTAAATTTGGAAATGTAATGAAGTGTAATAAAAATCTACTTCAGAAAAATACACTTCTCAGCATATTTTTATTAATTAAAATATTGCATTGAGCATTTTTCATGTCTGCATGCCTGACAGCAAATAAAAGCTTTGCCACATATTAACTGTGACTCTTGAGTTCCATCCAATATTAATTGGTACAAAATAAGAAAGGCATTTTTGCAGAGAAAATATTTTGACTGGTGGCCCAGAGTGATTAATGGGTAAGCAGTTATGCCTCTTGAACTGCACATATACCATTTCAAATGCCACCAGCAATACGGATTCTGACATTTGTATCCACAGGGGCAGGAACAGACTAGAAAGTGAGTGTCGTTAATCCTTGAGGGAGAAGAGAAGTTCCTCATTGCAGACTCCCTGGGGGGAGGCAGGGTATCATAAGAGCAGATTAAGAAAATCCTGCACAAATTCAACAAACAGGAACACAAGCAAACAGTGCAAAAAGCCATCTCAGCACACAACTAGGGGTACTGAAGTTAAAAAAAAAAAAAAAAATAGAGGATGGGAGAGGAACCAAAGAGTAAATGAGCAAATCGCTATCATATTCAACTCTGGATATTTAGAATTTAAAGCTGAATGAGAGGAAAGGAAGGAGTCTTATTCTCAGGATGATTACTCAGTCATCTTCAAATAAGGGGCAGAACATTTTCAACTACCACCCATTTGAGACCCTCTGTGTGTCGGTCCTCACAAATTAACAATATCTGAATGACTTTGGCTACTTGAAAGCACATGCAAAACGTAACTGGGGAAAGTGTACATGGCTTCCACTCACCCCTAAAATCAAGAAGAGTATAAATTGCCTCTCATATATGACATTAATCTGGGAGACATGTTTTGAGTTTTTCTGTCATATTGTGATGTAATATCTACAAGAATCCTTACTGACCTGGCTGCTGTTTCATGAAGAACCCAATCGATCAAACCACATTGAGCAAACTACCCAACTCAAGAACTAATAAGTGGGACTCACTATGTCACAAACTGTCTCTCAAAAACATTTTTTTAAATGTTTTATTTATTTCTAGGAGAGAGACAGAGAGAGAGACAGCGTGAGCAGGGGAGGGTCAGAGAGAGAGGGAGTCCCAGACTGAAACAGGCTCCAGACTCTGAGCTGGCAGTCAGCACAGAGCCCGACGCGGGGCTCGAACCCACAAACCGTGAGATCATGACCTAAGCAAAAGTCAGACACTTAACCAACTAATCCACCCAGGCGCCCCTCTCAAAAGCATTTTTTAAAAATCCTCTTATAGGAGGGGTGCCTGGTGGCTCTTGATTTTGGCTCAGGTCATGATGTCACAGTCGAGATTGAGCCCCACATCCAGCTCTGTGCTGATTCTCTCTCCCCCTCTCAATCTGTCTCTCCTCTGCTCGTGCTCTCTCTCTCTCAAAATAAATAAATAAACTTTAAACAATACACTCTTACAGGATTCCCACTATGTACCTACACCTCAAGACCCTAGACACATTTTCTGGAATTATGGAAAATACCTGAAAAAACTACTGCTCCCATTTAAATAGTGCCATACTCAAAAATGAGAGGGAACATTTGGGCACCATATTTATACTAGACCTGCCGTTGAGGGCAGAGTATTGGCATTATAACACTATTAGATGGTACAGATTTGCCTAGCAGTGGCAGTGAAAAGGCAGTTAATGGCAATGAACAAATGTTTGTTCCTCCAAAGCAAATTTCTTTTCTTACTGGTTCAGAAGGTTTTTTGGAAGTTGGAAACTCTGGATGTTGCACATATATCAAGCAAAATGGAAAGAAAAAGGAGTGAAGAAAGGCCTGTCAAATCTGGAGGCCCCTGGGGCCATGGAGCATAGCCAATTCCCAACAGCTACTCCTTACTTAATGAGGCACCCTCCTTTCTCTAACCATGGGAGGGATTCTCCACCAAAATACATCAGAGTACTCTCTGAGAATTAGAACTCTGGTCAGGCTTCCCTGATTCCCAACACATATACTCCAGCTCCTGTCTGTTCCAGAGTTTCTCTGTAGTCTTCCCCTAGCCCCTGACGCTTCATTTCACATTGAAGCACTCATCAGATTATCTTTAATGGTCTCCTTCTCTGTGCTTGCCCACCCACCAGACTGTGGGCCCCTTGATGGTGGGAAATAAATTTTACTGTGTTCAGCATTCCACATTTGAATACTTAACACATAAATTTTGGCTTATGTAGATGGAAAAAGTCTTAAGGATGAATTTGTAAAATACTATTTACATATGCACACCGATTCTGTCAAATTCATAATGGCACGCTTCCTCCTTTGCACCTCAAGATCACATGGTCTGGATATCACATACAGGAGGATGTTTACATTGCTCTCTGTACTGGTTAAACTATTTGAAATATTACTAAATTGTCAACTCTGAATATGGAAAAAGAGAAAATATATATATACTGAGTCTCTACCTCTGCCTATTTGTACCCATTTATTTATTCTTCCACAGTATATTTTTTGAGCACCTATAAAGATTGGGGTTTGTCCTAGACCTTGGGCTAGGGGAGTTGTGAACAAATAGAAATGCCCTTTGTACCCATAGAGTTTATTTTCTACTGTACTTGGGAAAAAACAATAAAACAGTAAAATAGAGATACCAAGCAAACTCAGGCTGTAATAAGCGCTTATAGAGAACAATAAACCAGATGATGCAACCGTGTGGCTGGAAGGAGGCATTTTGAGAGGCTATCTGAGGAGGCCTCTTTGAGGTACTTTGACCAGGATAAATGCAGAAGAGTGAGGGAAGGAAGCGGGGTAACCTATGAGGTCAGAGAGTGAGCTGGGGCAAGATTATGAAAGGTCTTAAAAAATGCTGCAAGGAGTTGAGATTTTATTGTAGTGCCAAGAGAAGCCATTAGAATGTGTTAAGTAGGGAGGGGACAAGATTTTGTTTTAGGGAAGACCACTATGGCTGTTGGGTAGACAATAGCATGTGCTCTACCAAGAGGTGAAGTAGAGGATCCCTTAAGAAAACTGGGCTACATTTACTCAACTTCATTCTAATGGTTTCCAATCAGGGACAATTTTGCCTCTAAAAGGACATCTGGCAATGTCTGAAAATGTTTTCGTTTGTCACAACTAGGAAAGAGGTAGGCACTAGTGGGCAGAAGCCCCAGATGCTGCTCATCATGCTCTGATGCATAGGACAGGCCTTCTCCACAGACAACAATTCATCCCATGGTGCCAAGTTTGAGAAATCCTATTTATCCAATGCAGTCTGCTCTTTGATTTCTGGATTGCATGACAGAAGCACTGGAAAAAACAAGGTATACAAATTCTAAGGTGTGTGTGTTCATAGGAAGCAAAAAACCAAACTATGGAGGAAAAAAGGCCCAAGAGGAAGAAACTATAAAGCTAGACTCAGAGTCACTCCAAACATGGAGTTGTCCACTGGCCCCACGTTGTGTACCAAAAGCAAAGACACTTTGCTCTTGAGACCAGATGACTCCCCTCCTTAATTTCTTATTGCATCATTGAATGGTGACCTTCGTAGATGGAGAGTACACCCAGTTATTTTTTTTAGTTTCCTTTCATTAAACTAAATACCATTTCATTTAGACCACATTAACACTGAGAAATTCTTGATGAATGGCTTTTCTTGTCCTTGGATGTATCTTCCTTTCAGTACATTGATAATCTGCCTTCAGAATTTGATCATTTTATATTAGTGATTGGGGTTAAAACTGTTCTTTATGACAACACCTGGACCTTTTTCATTCAGATGTTTAGAAACAGGGAGAGCATTCCACAATGGACAGTAATGTCATATGCTACTCTAGGTTAAGCTGGATTTTTTTTTCCCCATGAAGAGACTGATGCAACAGGATTCTCCCAACAAATTATTATGCTGAGTCTCAGAGAAGGTTTCACACTCTAAGGGAGCCCCTGGGATGCTGTTATTACTCTTTGAAGGACACTTGACTTTCACCGAACATCTGCCTTGTTTAATGTACCTCCACTAAATGTGAGCACCTGAACTGAATATGTTAACCAAGGAAAGCATCTAGCAAGAAACCATTCGGAAAGTCCCAGGACTTGGAGCAGGCTACAATACAACTTAGATCCTCAAAAGAAAACCCTTAAAAATAGGTTTCAGAGGTTTCTTTTAAAGTCTGTATTTTCTGATTGGTAATAATGAGTGAAAATCAACAGAAATTAATTGAAAAACAAAGATTATATATTTATATTCAAATGTGAATATTAGACCTACTGGAATAAACAGATTCTAATTTAAGGCAATTTATAGGCAGACAAATATACTTAACAATGAAATACCAGTTAATACCAGTGAGAACGGCAGGATGGTTAGTCTAACACACTACTGGGGCAGGGTTATAAATTATTACAAATTATTATTAGCATTATAAAACATGTGTATATTATTATCTGTATAATTTGCTTTTGGTTTTTTTTAATGTTTATTTATTTTTGAGAGAGAGAGAGTGAGCAAGTGAAGGAGAAGCAGAGAAGGAGACACAGAATCTGAAGCAGGCTCAGGACTCTGAGCTCTCAGCATCGAGCCCAATGTGGGGCTTGACCTCACAAACCATGAAATCATGACCTGAGCTGAGGTCAGATGCTTAAGTGACTGAGCCACCCAGGTGCCCCTGTATAATTTGCTTTTGTAGAAGCATCTCACAACAACTTTTTAAACAGTTTATGCTTTATAATCTGATAGCTACCCTCCTACCTTCGCTTCTGTCCTAAGTGACTGATCAGAGAAAAACACAATGATTTAAGAATGAGGATACTTGAGGGCGCCTGGGTGGCTCAGTTGGTTAAGCAACCGACTTTGCCTCAGGTCATGATCTCACGGTTTGTGGGTTCGAGCCCCGCATTGGGCTCTGTGCTGACAGCTAGCTCAGAGCCTGGAGCTTGTTTCAGATTCTGTGTCTCCCTCTCTCTGGCCCTCCCCTATTCATGCTGTCTCTCTCTCTCAGAAATAAATAAAAGATAAAAAATTAAAAAAAAAAGAATGAGGATACTTGTTGCAGAATNTAAAAAAAATTAAAAAAAAAAGTGTTATGGGATCAATTAATTTAGTTTAATAAACTTTTGTTGACACTCTGGTAGGTGTCTTCTGTGATATGGGGAGACATGAAAAGACAGTAAAATTCCTACTCTTAAAGATATTACAGTAAATATAAAGTTTTATTAGTGATGATTTTAATATAAAGATAATATAGTTAGGATAAAACAGAAGAAACCTTCATAATGGAAGTAAGTGAGCACAGGCCATCACGGGAGGGCAAAGGCAAAAAGAGTGTCTTCGCCAACCTGAGGGAGACCAGTTCTAGAAACCAAGGAAAGAAAATGAGCGTGGGAGGAGGTCAAGTAGGCCTGCGGCCACGGAACCAAATGACACAACACCTGAGATGTGAAGTGAACAGAGAGCAAGGGTAGCTTTGCTTTTTGGTTTGTATTCTGGTCACATCTTTGTTTCTACCCAAGGAGAAATGATAAACGACATGTCTACTGCCTTCTCCAGCCTTAAGGCCCATTTGCCACCCCCTACCTGACTTTGTCAGTAAAAGCCTCCTCTCTTGGTTACAGCTCCACAACCCTGATCATTCCATTTCCCACGTTTTCCACATCTCCAAATCTTCCAGCTTTCTTCCCTGCCCAAGAAACACATTCCATCATGTTTTTGACATTTTATGACAGGGAAAAGCATTTTAAGACTGGGAACTCATGACTGAAGCTGCATAGAGGGTCAGTTCAAATAATTAAGTAACTAGTAAGATGGTAACTTTCCAACAAGACCCCTGTAGCCCTTCTCTGCTTATTGTCACATAGGGCACGGGAGATGGATTACCTTAATTCCAGGCCCTTTGCATTAATAAATACCAGGTCCCATGAGAATAGCCCCAGGTAAGGAGTATCTGCAGTGAGGGTCACACCACCATGTACTTTATTCAACGCACACAGATACAATATTTACCAATCTAAGACCATGTGACCAACAGGAGTTTCATGCATTTTGTGGTATCACGTATAAATAAGCAACTCATGTGGATGTTCTTTTAATTTCTTCTTTTTAAACACAGAGTTCAGAAATCAAAACATAAAGCAGTGTAACCAATATGTGGACCACACAATGCTAGTTTCATGGGATCATAAAAGCTGTTATAAAAATGAGTATCCTGGTTTAAAATTCTGGGAAACACTAGGTACAAGTGTCTTTATCATTGTCTTTAACGAGTCAAGGTGAATTGAGTTTCTCCTAGAAGATGATGGGATACCTGACATTTCCCAAGTTTATGTGACCATAGAATCTCTTTGCACAGATTATTTTGCAGGTCTTGAGTTTTCTTAGTGACCATACTTTAAAATTTAATCATAGTGCCACATTAGATTTTAAAATTATAGAATCAGATTAGATCTCTAGTCTCTGTTAGGAGTGATTTTAGAACAGCTGTTCTCAATAGTGTCTGCACATTAAAATCACATGAGAGGGTGGCTCTCTTGTGATTGAGCGTGGGTGGCTCAAGCATCCAACTTTGGCTCAGGTCATGATCTCACGGTTATGATCTCATGGTTATGATCTCACGGTTCACGGGTTTGAGCCCCATGTCAAGCTCTGTGCTGACAGCTCAGAGCCTGGAGCCTGCTTCAGAATCTGTGTGTGTCTCTCTCTCTGCCCCTCCCCTGCTTGTGCTCTCTCTCTGTCTCTCAAAAATGAACATATTAAAAAATAAAATAAAATAAAATCACATAATAAACTTTAAAAATTTCCAATGACCAACTCTTACCTCAAATCAGTCAAAGCAGAATCGCTGGGGCTAGGAACGAGTCATCAGTATTTTGTTAAGCTCTAAGGGGGTTATAAATGGCCAGCTGAATTGAGAGCCACCACCTTTGGGTCTCCTACTAATGCAGGATGCTCTTTATCGGCATCCCTGATGTCTCAGTATTCTAGCTTTCCAACATGGCAAACCTCTGTGGTCCCTTGTCACAGCAAAACATTCCTCCGCGTGTTAAATACAAGATGAAAGCCACTGTGTCTAAGATAACATTTATTTCAGTAATACCTTATATTGCTAAAACTGTAGGGCACACGCTACATTCCTATCTTCCATCAATAAGTGAATGGCCTATTTTTTTTCCTCCCTTAGTAGTTTGAACATAGCGCTCCACATAAAATTCCCACAAAGGGAAAAACAAGCCTCGCATTTATTAATAAAGTTCTAACAGCAAATATTGAAAAGCTGATATCCAGACAGAGTACAGAATATTAACTGTGACATGTAATATTTAAGGGCAGAAATTTTTTTATTAATATTTATATACCTAATATGCACAATCGAGAAGTCTAAATAGCAGAGATGTTTTTTGCATTATGCAGACACAGGCCCAGTGAATCTCTCCAGCCTCCAGGGCACAGAGTTAGACTGTGTTGGACGTGGGAGCTGACATAGGCCTCTTTGCCAAACTGTGCCTTGGTAGAAGCCTTAATTAATTTTATTTATAGTTCTACCAAGTACTGCTCTGCTTCCTCTCATTGAATTACTTGGAATGCGTGTGTAGTTGTAAGGCACTGCTTTCAGTTGAATAGTGAAAATAAAAATACTTGAACTCCAGGGACTCCAGCCTCACAAATAACCATTCAAAACTTGGAACCTAAAATGATATGCATTTGAATGAATGGAGCAAAAGCCATTTTCATAAATGATACCCCCCAAATCGCTGTCCCCAATTGGGGATGACTTGTGATGCTACAGGCCATTCTGTTGTTTATCCCTGGCTATAGGGATATATATATCTGTTGTATATCCATGGCTATAGGCCATGTCAACAGTTTATCCCCTTGCTACCCACGGATTTCATGCAAAATCTGCACCAGAGGAAACAAAACTACCTACAGCTTTATCTTTAAAACTGGAAAAGTTTATGACAAGGTGGTTGAATAATAAAATAAAGCCCAATATCAACCTGACTTGCTAAAACCAGCTATCTGATCTTAGAGTCACTAATCTTTATTTCCTTCATAATCCAATTTCCTTTATTATTTGCAATGGTAATGATTGTTTTGATTAAAGAATTAGGGATAGAAATGATAATGCTGTATAATTAAGTTTGCAGATTTGGAGCTTTTTGCTTTTAAATGCAGTGTATTGAAAGAGCTAGATCTTGGTACTAGATAATTTGTGAAATTATATATTGCATTAGTAATGTGCTGGAATAGTTAAGGGACTAAAAATTTCAGGATTATCCCATGCCCAATACCTGGTCCATAAATATACCAAGTGAATCTAAGTAGGCTTTTAGAAAATCCAATTTATTGAATTAAGTATGAGTTTTAATAGCCCAATAAAACATCATTGAAAGAAAAATATCGCACGTTACACTGCCCAATTTCGACATAGCAATTCATTGAATTTTATCTCTCAACGAAAAAATAAATACTATAATTATTTTTCATAACAAATTTGTATCTAATTTAAACGGTACTCCTTCATGAACCCAAGAGTTTCTATGATAATGGGGTAAAGTTATCTGCTGTTTTCAACACAGCTTGTTAGGTGTTTTAAAACTGAAACATAAAAAGAGCCTCAGGGAATGTGTAGCACTTACGTTAAAGAAGAGGGAACTCAGAAAGCAGCTGAGAGGCTGGGGGAATTTACGGCTGTGTTTAATTTTGTGGTTGGGCTGTTGTCACACAGAAGAGGGACTGGACTTTCTCAGAAGCTTCTGAGGGCTGCAGAACAAATAGAGATAGTCTGTAAAACAACTTACGAAAATCTTTTCAAGCAGTCAAAATTATTTCAAGATTGGAAAATCCCCAAAAGGAAGTGAGTCTTTCATTAATAAAAGCAATCAAGTCCAGGCTTGAACAACACAGGCAGAAATGCTTGAGGAAGAGTTCTGGCATTAGAATCAGGAGTCAACTGGATTATGTTCAAAGTCTGGTTCTACCCCAAGGTCCTAGACTTTTCTGAGATTAATTACAGCTAATAGGGAAATATTAAAAATCAAGGAATTTAAATGGATTATTTGAAAAACCAGAAATCAGAATCTAAAATGAAACTCTTAACTCAAGGTGCAGATACTGGGAGATACTGATTTTTGTGAAACTTTTAACTCAAGGTGCAGGTACTAGGAGATACTGATTTTTGTAATTACATCATTCTCTATTAAAAATCTGTACAAGAATTGTCAATATTTCTCTATCTCTCTCATATATATAATATATATACTTTTTTGGGAAAATCTATATAAGAGTGTTTTTTTTTGATATTTCAAATGAAAATCTATCAACCATTAGATACCTACATGCTTATAGTTGCTTTCCTTAGAATACAAGGTCATAGCTGATTTTTATTTTCTTCTTCTTGCTTATGTTAATATATTTGTTTTCTTCAAAGGGCATGTTGGGGCATCTGGGTGGCTCAGTCGGTTGAGCATCTGACTTTGGCTCAGTTCATGATCTCGTGGTTTATGGGTTCAAATCCCACATTGGGCTCTCTGCTATCAGTACAGAGCCTGCTTCTGATCCTCTGTCCCCCTTCCTCTCTGCCCCTTCTGCTTTTGCATTTTCTCTCTCTCAAAAATAAATAAACATTTTTAAAAATGTAGCATTTTTAGGGGCACCTAGGTGGCTTAGTTGGTTAAGGCTCTTGACTTTGGCGCAGGTCATGATCTCATGGTTCATGAGTTCAAGGCCCCCATCAGGATCTATGCTGACAATGTGGAACTTACTTGGGATTCTCTCTCTGTTTCTCTGTCTCTCTGTCTCTGTCTCTCTCTCCCCCGTCCCCACTTGTGCTTTCTTTCTCCCTCAAAATAAATAAATAACTTAAAAATTGTTGAAAATAAAATAAAAATTAAAAAGGGACATTTTTAATTAAGAAATAATAAATTTCAGTAAAATATTAGATGTTTTGACTACATGTGTACATTCATAGAATAAAGTTAAAAACTGAGATGCTAAGATAATCCTTTATCAAAGTCTCCCTCTGACCTCAATTGTCTGGATATTGTGTAAACGAAAGAAAGCTTAAGAACCTAAATTAGGGGTGACTGGTGGCTCAGTCAGTTAAGCATCTGACTTCGGTTCAGATCACAATCTCTCAGTTCATGAACTTGAGCCCCAGATTGGGCTCTGTGCTGACAGCTCAGAGCCTGGAGGGATTCTTCTTGTTCTCTCTCTCTCTCTCTCTCTCCTCCTCCTTTCCCACTCATGCTCTTTCTATCTCTCTCTCCCTCTCAAAAATAAACAAACATGAAAAAATAATATCAATTATAAATATCTAAATTTGTTCTTTAATTTCTCAGTGCAGAAATAGCCTATGTATTCCTTCATCTGAAAGCTCATACAAATTAGTAAAATCAGCATTCTGGAATACACTTTACCAACAGAAAGTACTGTCTTAGTAACTTTCACAATATAATTGTGTAATAAGGGGTATTTTAAATTTTATAATATTTTAGTTTAAAATTAAATCATTGTTGATCATTATTTAGGGTTAGAATCGCAACAGCTATACTATAATCATGGGGGTGAAAAAGTACCAAGGTTTAATTCTGGTAAAATTAAGTACTTTACCAAGCTATAGCATTGTAGTCAAAACTAAGGCAATAGCCACATGGTGCAAGTTCAGAGAAAGATATATGATTTATCTGCTGCTCCCTGCTAATATCACACAGGAGAACTTATGGAAAAAATGCATGCTGTGTACCTACCATCTAAGTACTCTATTTTCAAATTATAGCTGTCTTCATTTAAATGTTGTGACTGATAGTTAAAGATATCATAGAAGGCCTTCCAAAGGGATTCAGGCACAATAATTTCAAGATTCTTTGAACCTTCTGGAAATCACTGCATTGGATAACTCAGCTTTTAAATAAAACTTCTAGCGTCTACCAGCTTTCCTCAGAGTGCAATTCAATTTGTTGTTTTAGGAGATTGCAATTTTGGAATCACGCCAAATAAACTAGTGTGCCATTAAGAAAAATATGATTCTCTTCCTATAGGGATAGAAGCATACACACAGGTGAGCAAACAGCTAAAAGTAGCTACTGTTGAGGAAAACAAGGTAGTGACACCAATTCCTTCTGCAAGCACTTGCTTTGTTCTTGAGTCCATATCCTGCCTCTCACCCTTACCAGAGTCAATTGATACCCTCCTTCAGACTCAGCTTTATTCTCCAGGCCCCATGACCAATTTGATCCTTCATCAGAAAGCATTAAAGAACATTTAAGTTGACTGAAACTTTAAGTCAACTTAACTCTGGCCTGCCATTGGTCTTTTGCTGAGTTCTTTTTTTTTTTTTAACTTTTTTATTTTTAATCTTTTATTTATTTCTAGGAGAGAGAGAGACAGCGCGAGCAGGGGAGGGTCAGAGAGAGAGGGAGTCACAGACTGAAACAGGCTCCAGGCTCTGAGCTGGCAGTCAGCACAGAGCCCGACGCGGGGCCCGAACCCACAAACCGCGAGATCATGACCTCAGTGAAAGTCGGACGCTTACCCGTCTAAGCCACCCAGGCACCCCTGCTGAGTTCTGACACGGAGCTTTTTGACCAAGATACCCATCTTTTATTTCTGTCCTGACCCATGATTCCTGCCTTGTTTTTCTGTACCTGGCCATCTGCTTGAAAACCAGGTCAGCAAGTCAGTCTTTCTGAGGCTGGGACCCAACACTGTCCTTGTGCTTGAAAAAGACTGAGGATCCCACATATTTACAAACTAATCTGGACATGCACATGTATATGCATTCATGCACAAACACACAAAACTCTTTTTGGGGGGATTATCTGTATTTGCATCTCCCCATCCCACTGAATCAAACACTCTGAATCTCATCTATGCCATAAGAGATCCCATTTATGGGGCTTGGTATAAAAATAGCTCAAATGTTCCCTTTCACAATCACTGCAACGTCTTTGCCTCGGGTACGAGAGGTAAATAGGTATGTAGCCACCATTCACTTTCAGAAGTGTGGTTTACTCTGCATTCCCTTACTTGCCTTTCCCAGTATAGGATACTAGTAGATACCCCTAGCAGAAGTATCCACAGCTCTTCTTTCAGGCCTCTGCACTACTAAATATACTTAAGATGAAATCATATACTATAAGGCAAAATGGCTTTGGGATCTTGACTGGTAGCTACCACTACCACTGAGAAGAATCCAGAAACACACTTGTGACACTGGTAGATATTTGGGAGAAATGGTTATTCTACATGAACTACAGTATGGTTGGGCCACACGGATTTACTTTGTAACAGGTAGAACAAGAAAACTGCTCAGAATTGTTCTGTTGATGTACAAAACATAATCTGCTTTGGTGCTGTCTGTTAAGTCTCTAAGAACATTAGAAACAAAATTTGGAGTTAGCTTGAACTAACTCATTTTAAACTAACTTATCTTGGGAAAAGCAGGGAGGCACTGTGCCCTCTGAAGGGCTGAAAGCAACATGTAGGGAGTTTTTATACCAAGTTGATAACATAACTGAACCCCTTGAACAACCCAATTGAGAACTGACTTTCCTGGCAACTCTTGCCTAGATGATTTTATCTCATCTCACGGATTAATTACAAGCTTATGACTCCTACATTTAAACCTAAAGCCCAAACCTGTTCCTGACCTCCAGACTCACTACCTAACTGCCTCGTCTGTTACCCCACATGGATGTAGATCAAGCATCTCACAACAAACATGTCCAAAATGGAGATGATGGTAGTCCTGAAATCTTTCCTTTCTCACTAAACCCACCTCTATTCTTCCAGGTATGCAGGTTCAAATCTTGATTTCTCTCACATTCATCCTATTAGCAAATCCGATAAGCTCTTCCTTTTAAATACCCAGAATTTGATCCCAACTTACTCTCCCATGACAACTCTGCTCCGAAAAGCACCAGGGCTTGCCTGGTCTAACACAGCTTCCGACCTCTGGTTTCCCTGCTTCCACTTTTGCTCCTACACATATTCTACACACAGCAGGCAGAGGAAGCCTTTAAAAAGGGAAGTCAGATCATGCAACTCCTCTGCGCAAAACCTTGCAATGGCTTTTCAATTATACAGCATAAAATCTAAACTCTTCATCAAGGCTTACATTAGACTAGCTGGTCTACACCTCAACATTCCTCTGTCCTTCACCTCCATTTTCCTGCTGATGTCCCCTACACTCTTCTCCTTACCCACTCTTTTTTAGCCACAGGGCATCCATGTTTCTATACCTTAAACACACTCCTATCCCTGGGACTTTGCTGTGATTGTCTGGAACACTCTTCCCTGATATCTGCAAGTCTTGTTCCATCGCTTCCTGTAGGTCTTTGCTAAGTATAACCTTAAGGAGGCCTTTTCTTTCCTATACAAAAGCATGTATATAATAGCATATCTCACCCATATCACTCCTTATTGCTTCATCCTGCTTTATTTTTCCTGATAGTATGTAATTTACTTTATTTATTTATTGCCTGTCCTCTCTCAAGGATGTAAATGACTTGAGGGTAGGGACTCCGTATTCTCAACATTGAATAGTTCCTGATACAGAGCAGGCACTCACTATGTATTTGTTGGTTGATTAAATGACTGAAGAATGTACTCCTTTGTTTCTAGTCTCCCTCATAATGGAATCCGGCATGTTTGTACATCCTTGCACATCATCTGGAACACATCAGACCATGATCCAGGCTTTCACAATGTCCCAAGGATGGAAAATCTGGAGTTAATCATCCTTTATAAATTGGCACTGCCCTATGGGCGTTTTATCATTCTTACCCCTAAACTGCTGGAAAATCCAGATTGAGCAATGACAATGTTCTCCTAAGGAGCCATTTGATGTTCATAAAACTCTAAAAAATAGCATCTATGGAACAAAGAGTCTGATACAGTATTAGAGATACATTAGCCTGAACAGCTTAAGATGGCTTCCAGGAACCAGAGGTCCCACGTAATGGCATAATCGTCTGTCCACTTCTCATTAAAAGGAAACTGAGAATGCACGGGCGCCAAACATTTTTTCTAAAGCTCTTTTATGAAGTTGTTCTGATAGACTAACCATGGATGTGAGTGTGTAAACGAGAATTCCTAATAACTTAGAAAATCCTTAAGATGTCACATTTTCTGAATGTGAAATTAGAAAATAGGGTAGCGGAGAACAGAGGTAAGACATTACTGCAGAGAATACAGCAAGTGAGTTTTAGACAAATCTTACTCTTTCAGAATGAATGGACTAAAGGATTTAGAGCAAATATCTTATTCTATATAAGATATTATCTATATATTATTCTATATAGCATTATCTATATAAAGTGCTTGGCTCAGAGGAGGCACTGTTTAGTAGTTATTATTTTATTCTCTGTGATAGTGGTTAAGATCACAGACTTTGATGTCAGATCCACAAGGGTTAATTCATCGGTAACACTTACTCCCTGTGGAATTGGGCCAGTCACTCAGCATCTCTGATCTTCCGTTCTCTTGTCTAGAAAGTGGATATAATAACATCCTTCATCATGGAAGGACTAAATAAAATATGCATATAAGGGAATACAAATAGTGCAGCAGCTAGCATATAAACAATAATAACATTTTTATATGAACAATAGATAAAATAGCAGGCATCTCAGGAAGAGATTGAGAACAAAGAAGGGCATCTAAAGGATGCTGTGGCTACCCTTCCTTCTTTCAGGTCTCCACTCAACTGTCTATGGCAGGAGATTTGAAGAGCTGCTAACAAAAGAAAAGGCCTGGACTCCTGTTTCTCACAAAGTACGGAGGGGGGATCGCTTCCTTCTCTTTGCCAACTGATGTGCGACCTGCCTTCACACTAACTTGACAACCTTCCCAGGATTTGAGAAGGTCACTCTTTCCCTAGGAAGCTCAGCCTCTTAAAAACAAGGTGGGCACATCCTTTGTCACTGCTCCAGTCCTGCCAGTTCCTCCCTTGCACTAGGTTGGCTACACTCCAATCCAAGTACCCTTGACTGCTTTTCCCTGGCACCTTGAACTCTGGGTATCGAAGACTCCTCATTCCTCCCTGAAGAAAGAGGCTGGTTGCAATCCAGCCTGTGCATCACATCCCTGTGAAAAGCCTGCTGTCTTACCCACTAGCCACAACCACAGATGGTTTCTGACTCCTTTGCCTCACCTGTTTGCCTTATTAGAACTACAGTATGCCTTCTAGAACCTGCATTGCCACTGCTGGTTCATCTGCAGCACAGGTTAGGATCTGACATACCTGATGTCCGTCTACTTCCAACTCCCCATTTACTAAACATATTACCTTGAGAATGTTATTTCATGTTCTTAAGCCTCAGTACCCTTATCTGTAAAATAGAAATAATTATATCTGAGAGGACTATTCTAGGAATTCAATGAGATCATGGAAACAAATGTTCACTCAGTGCTCTCACATAAGTGTTTTATGGGCACAGTGTCTGGTACACAGAACTCTGTGAGTCATCAAAAAAATATTTTTAAAGCATTTATTATGTGTCAGGCATTGTAGTGGGAGCTTGTGGTTCAATGGAGGAAGTAGGACTCAGTTCTGGCATTCAAGAAGCTCTAAGACCATTACTGGGGTGGGTGAGGGAGTGTTGGTCGGGGAGAGGTGGGGGAGAGCAGGCATGATGTGGATGGATAGACAACAAAAGCTGCAGTCACACCACAGTGTGGTAGGTGCTATAATGGGGTGGGATTATAAGGGACGGGACCTACTCAAGTCTTGGAGGGCAGAAAGGAATTCTGGGATTGAAGCGGAGACCTGAAGGGTGACTAGTAACTAGCCACACAATGGTGGTGGGGGGCAACAGTAGAGGCGGGGGAGGTGGTAAGGTTGGCAGTTAGGTTGGTGTTAGGGGACGAGAGGCATGAAGGATATTCTTGGCAGGAAATGTGCAGAAATCTGGGAACAAAAGAGCTTGTACTGAGTTCAGAGAGCCAAAAGCATTTCAGCATGGCTCAACATAATGAAGATAACCAATAAGACTGAAAAAATTAATTAGTTAAATAATTGGTTAACTGGACTCTCTACTCTTCCTACCCTCACTAAGCTCTGATAGCACTTTTCTGCTATATGCTGCATACATTTAAAGATGTGTTCACATCCAGTGGGAAACCATGGCTAAAAGAAGAGGCTCTGGACTCAGACTGCCTACGCTCAAATCTCAGCTCTGCTACTTACGAGCTATGTGACTTCAATTACTCACCTCCAGTTTCCTCTCTCATAAAACTGAGATAAAAATAGTGCCTTCTGTGGTTACGTGGATTTGGTTATTAGCATGGCAGCTGACACAGAGTAATAATTCAATAAATATTATTAACATGACATATACTCCTCCGTAATTTTTGCTGAGTGTACTTGTCTCCTCACCTGATTGCAAGCTTCTTGGGGTCAAGGACATAGTCTTCAACATTTTCTCTTCCCTGATAGGATAGAGTGGTACTGGTTTAAAATGCTCAATAAATGTGTGCTGACAGAGCTATATTAGCTCAGGCACCATAGCAGAATGCTTAAAACTGTGAGTTCCAGAGCCAGACATGCCTGGGCTCATATTTATACCTCTTCCATTTACTGACTTTTTGATCTTGGGCAAGTTACTTAACCTCTCATTGCCTCAGTTTTCTCATCTGTAACGTAGGGATCATCATAGTAATGACTTCACTGGTTAGTTATGAGCATTTAATGAGTAAAGCCCTTAGATTAGGGCTGGTATTTAACTAAGAGCTGGAATAGTTACTATTATTCTCTATTTGTAGCATCAGAATGAAAAATTGGAACTGAGGTGGGAATGCAAGATGTCTAAATATACAGCCTATCTAAAGATACAATGGAAATTAGAAATGTATAGTTTCCATGTATTTATGTAAAATCACTTGCACATATGCACAAATATTCACAATCTCATTATATTAAAAGTAACAGTGTCTAATGTAATAGGTCATACATAAATTTCTCTCTGCTTCATACCTGATTTTACCTCATTAGTCTTGAGTCCTAGAAACTTGGCTTTGGCTTTAGTACAATCCAAATAAGAGACTGAATAAGAAATCAAACAAGAGACCATATCTTAATATCCTGATACCAACAAATAACAAAAATTATAGCTTTAAAAAAGTTAGATATTAATGACTGATCCAATCCTTAAGAGACTTCATGCAATTTGAACCATCAAAGTCAGTTCTAAAGCTGGATCAAATCCACTTACCCATCCCTGATTTAGAGCTTATGGATTTTATTCTTCTAAGGACCTGTAATCCAAATATCTCATTTAGGGCTCATGAGGGAAGATGCAATAAAGTGTACAGAATGCTAGGAATTCAAATGGGGAAATTCCTCATTCCTTAATTAAAGTTGCAGGGATAATGCTTTCTGCATGAATCAGATTTATAAAAGTATAACAACAACCATAGATTTATAGCTGGACAACAGATATACGTCATGCTCTGAGTTACAGCTGAGAACAGAGTTTGTTAAAGCTGAATTATGGCAAATGCCTTCAACTGAAAAAAAAAGTATGCATAAAATATTAGCCATGATACACACTTAGAATACTCTGCAGTATAATAAAGACAGTTTCTTTTAAAGGTTATAAATTAAGAATGCTTCCTTTTGAATGAATTACAATTATCATGTTCTTTTTAAAAGTGGCTGAGCATGTATCTTATGCCTAATTCCTATTTAAAGGATATATTCTTAACCTTAACAGTTGCCTATGTAACTTTCTCTAGGGTTCCTGGATTACAGGCACACAGCTACTAGAAAAATGAGAAAGAAATATACCTCAGTCATCTCAATTGGTAATTATTGTGCTTGCTACCAAGCTGCCTCTTTGATTCAAT